>NW_026263491.1:0-18010 GCF_009650485.2 Drosophila albomicans | reverse complement strand
GGTCCTTGTTAAAGGATTTTAAAGTGTACTCATTCCAAATTACAGGGCCTCGGATATGAGTCCTGTATTGTTATTTTCGTCACACCTCCCCGAGCTGGGAGTGGGTAATTTACGCGCCTCGCTTGCCTTCCTTAGATGTGGTAGCTCGTTTCTCAGGCTCCCTCTCCGGAATCGACCCCGATTCCCCCGTTACCCCGTTGCAAGCCATGGTAGTCCTAGATACTACCACAAAAGTTGATAGGGCAGACATTTGAAAGATCTGTCGTCGGTACGAGACGCATGACGATCTGCATGTTTATCTTAGAGTTCATACCCAGTGTAACGATCATTGCGATCGCTTGGTTTTAGCCTATTTTAAAAGCAGCACGTTCCAGAAAGGTCGTGTTTTAAATTGCATGTATAGCTCTAGAATTACCACAGTTATCCAAGTAATCTGTTAACGATCTAAGAAACCATAACTGTATATAATGACGCTCTTTTTGCGTTCACTATTAATTCGTGTGTACTTAGACATGCATGGAGCTTAATCTTTGAGACAAGCATATAAACTACTGGCAGGATCAACCAGAAATAATGTTCAATTTCATTATGTAAATTATATTTAAAATATAATTACATAAATCTCAAATATGTAAAATACATGACAACTCACAAATATTTTTGAATAACAAACGATAATATTCATAATTGTATAGTATATATATGTTATACTGTGACATGTACTAATACGAATGTGCCATAATTAGATGGCATTCACGTTCGCTAGTTATAATTCACAAATGTTTATATAGAATATATATACGTTATAATATAAATATATATGCATATAGATCGTTCAAAAATATCGATTTTTATTTCAACTTACTAAATATATTATATATGCCACACATGCATATTTATTAATTAAAATCAATTAATTGAATAAAAATATTATTTTATTTTGATGACAAAATTGATAATTTTATCTAATTCTGCATTTACGTGTAGAGACAATATTATATTAGTAAAAACCTCCGTCCACAAATAGTGTCCTAGAGGATTTTTCAATTATTCACAAAATATTAATTCTTTAGCTACGAAACACCGTCTTCTTTTGAAAAAGACATTTAATACATTATATGCTTATATAATAGTAAGAATTATATAACCATATTAATAGTATCATTTTATATCGGATGAGACTAATAATTAATTAATAATAACATAATTATTACTTAATATGCAAACTGAATATATTGCATCCAATACATATATAACGTGATGAGCACACACTGCCACCATGTATAGGTTTTGTGACACTCAGCTCTACCAATGCTCTTATTTTATTTAGTATTACCATCTAACGTATCTTTTGTTGCCACTAATTTAATAATACAACAGTAAAAACTTCATTATTTTTAACTTTTTTAATCATATTGCCTTCTATATGATATATTTTCATATTATTATTTATATATGACTTATGCCGGCAAGACTCACTCCATATACATAGTCATATATATTTCACTTGTGAAAAATTTTCTCATATGACATGCCTGCTGTCGACATCACCACTACTATATATAGGTTTTGTGACACGTTTTCTACAACCAGCTCATTTTACTAAGGTATACCACCTAATGTATTTTATGTTGCACTAATTTAATAATGCAACAGTAATGTACTCTTCATTATTTTTAACTTTTTTAATCATAATGCCTTCTATATGATTAAATTTTCATATATTATTTATATATGACTTATGCCGGCAAGAACCAACTCCATTATACATAGTCATTATATATTTCACTTGTGAAATTTTTCTCATATTGACATGCCTGCTCGACATCCCAACCCCTATATTAGGTTTGTGACACGTTTTCTACAACCAGCTCATTTTACTAAAGGTATACCACCTACATGTATCTTTATGTTGCACTAATTTAATAATCAACAGTTAAAACTTCATTATTTTTAAATTTTTTAATCATATGCCCTTCTATATGATTATTTTCATATATTATCCTTATATATGACTTATGCCGGCATGACACTCCCATATAAATAGTCATATATATTTCACTTGTGAAATTTTTTCTCATATGACATGCCTGCCCGACCTCACCACCCCTATATAGGTTTTTGTGACACGTTTTCTACAATGCTCTTTATTTTATTTAGTATTACCATCTAACGTATCTTTTTGTTGCACTAATTTAATAATACAACAGTAGCAAACTCATTTATTGTTTAACTTTTTAAATCATATTGCCTTCTATATGATTATTTTCATATATTATTTATATATGACTTATGCCGGCAAGACTCACTCCATATACATAGTCATATATATATTTCACTTGTGAAATTTTTCTCATATGACATGCCTGCTCGACATACCACCCCTATATACTAGGTTTTGTGACACGTTTTTCTACAACCAGCTCATTTTACTAAGGTATTACCACCTAAATGTATCTTTATGTTGCACTAATTTAATAATGCAACAGTAAAACTTCATTATTTTTAACTTTTTTAATCATATTGCCTTCTATATGATTATTTTCATATATTATGTATATTATATGACTTATGCCGGCATGCACTCCATATAAATAGTCATATATATTTCACTTGTGAAATTTTTCTCATATGACATGCCTGCCGACCTCACCACCCCTATATAGGTTTTGTGACACGTTTTCTACAATGCTCTTATTTTATTTAGTATTACCATCTAACGTATCTTTTTGTTGCACTAATTTAATAATACAACAGTAAAAACTTCATTATTTTTAACTTTTTTAATCATCTATTGCCTTCTATATGATTATTTTCATATATTATTTATATATGACTTATGCCGGCAAGACTCACTCCATATACATAGTCATATATATTTCACTTGTGAAATTTTTCTCATATGACATGCCTGCTCGACATCACCACCCCTATATAGGTTTTGTGACACGTTTTCTACAAACCAGCTCATTTTACTAAAGGTATACCACCTAATGTTATCTTATGTTGCACTAACATTTAATAATGCACAGTAAAAACTTCATTATTTTTAACTTTTTTAATCTATTGCCTTCTATATGATTATTTTTCATAATATATTATTTATATATGACTTATGCCGGCATGACACTCCATATAAATAGACATATAATATTTCACTTGTGAAATTTTTCTCATATGACATGCCTGCCGACCTCACCACCCCTATATAGGTTTTTGTGACACGTTTTCTATACAACCGAGTCATTTATTAAGTAATACATTCTAATGTATCCTTTATGTTTGCACTAAATTTAATAATACAACAGTAAAACTTCATACATTTTTAACTTTTTTAATCATATTGGCCTTCTATATGATTATTTTCATATACTTATTTATATATGACTTATGCCGGCAAGACTCACTCCATATCATAAGTCATATAATATTTCATGTGAAAATTTTTCTCATATGACATGCTGCTCGACATCACCACCTATATATAGGTTTTGTGACACGTTTTCTAACATGCTTATTTTTACTAAGTATACCTCACCTAATGTATCTTTAATGTTGGCACTAATTTAAAAATGCATAACAGTAAAACTTCATTATTTTTAACTTTTTTAATCATATTGCCTTCTATATGATTATTTCCATATATTATGTTATATATGACTTATGCCGGCATTACTCACTATATACATAGACATATATATTTCACTTGTGAAAATTTTTCTCATAATGACATGCCCTGCTCCGACCTCCACCACCCCTATATAGGGTTTTGTGACATCGTTTCTACAACCCGCTCATTTACTAAGGTCATACCACCTAATGTATCTTTATGTGGCACTAATTTTAATAAATACACAACAGCAAAACTTCATTATATTTTGTTATTCATATAATTTGTATTAAATACTAGTACAATCGTAAATTGTTTAACATTGTTTTAAAAATTTTTGTCAAAGTTGAACTCATATCTCGGTAGAACCTTATACTCATATGGCTGCAGTTCAATAACCTATTACAGAGGAGCATAAAGTTTCTCATAAGACATGCCTGCCTAGCCCTCAGTTAAATTAAATCTTATCTCATTTTATTTTAAAACTGTATCTAATTATATAAAAAAAGTTTTTTTCTACAATTTTCATATGTTGAAATTTTTTGTCAAAGTTGAACTCATATCTCGGATAGAACCTCATATCATATGGCTGCAGTTCAATAAAAAATTCACCAAGTCAAAAAATTTTTTCTCAAGTTAAATTAAAAATCTTATCTCATTATATTAATAAACAGTAGTAAAAATGCTATTTAAAAAGTCTTCAATTTTCATATGTTGAAATTTTTGTCAAAGTTGAACTCATATTTCGGTAGAACCTCATATCATATGGCTGAAGTTCAATAAAAAATTTACAAGTCCAAAAATTTTACCAAGTCCAAAAAATTTTTTTCTCAAGTTAAATTCAAAATCTTATCTCATTTTATTAAAAAACTATATAAAATGATATAATTAAAGTTTTTTCTTCAAATAAATGATTATTTTTTTGTCAAATTGAACTCAATATCTCGGTGAACACTCATATTCATATGGCTGGCAGTTTCATAAATAATTCACCAAGTCCCAAAAAATATTTTTTCTCAGTTAATTGACATCGTATCTTCATAATATTCTAACCACTATAAAATGATATGGCTGAAGTTTTCTACAATTTTCATATGTTGAAATTTTTTTTCAATGTTCTCCATATCTAATGTAGAATCTATCATATGGTGAAGTTTCATTTATTATTTAAAATACAACAAGTCTCATATATATTATAAACTGTATAAAAATACTCATGTTGAAATTGTTATCAGAATCATTATATTAATCCCAAGTCCAAAACTGTAAGTAAATTGATTAATTGAATAAAAGGTTTTCTTCAATTTTCTCATGTTGAAAATTTTTTATCAAAGTTGAACTCATATCTCGGTAGAACCTATATCATATGGCATGCAGTTCAATACTAAATTCATCAAGTCAAAAAAAAATTTTTTCATCAGTTAAATTCAAATCTTATCTTCATTATATTAATAAACTGTATAAAATGATATTTAAAGTTTTTTCTTCAATTTTCATATGTTTGAAATTTTTTGTCAAAGTTGAACTCATCTCTCGGTAGAACCTCATATCATATGGCTGCAGTTCAATAAAAAATTCACGCAAGTCCAAAAAATTTTTTTTCTCAAGTTAAATTTCAAAATTGTATCTCATTTTATTAATAAAACTGTATAAAATGATATTTAAAAAGTTTTACTCTTCATTTTTCATAATGTTGATTTTTTGTCAAAGTTTGACTCACTCTCGGTAGAACCTCATATCATAATGGCTGCAGTTCAATAAAAAATTCAAAATCAAGTTAATTTAAAATTGTATCATTATATTAATAAAACTGTATAAAATTATATTTAAAAAGTTTTTTCTTCAATTTTCATATGTTGAAATATTTTTTGTCAAAGTTGAACTCATATCTCGGTAGAACCTCATATCATATGGATGAAGTTCAATAAAAAATTTTGCAAGTACAAAAAATTTTTTTCTCAAGTATAAATTCAAAATTGTATCTCATTTTTATTAATAAACTGTATAAAATGATATTTAAAAAGTTTTAAATTCAATTTTAAAATATTGAAAGTTTTTTGTCAAAGTTGAACTCATATCTCATGTCTTAATTTGTGCCACTAATATGATGGCGTTCTTTTGCTACCAAATACATAATTGTGTATGAAATAAATGCATACTTAAAATACGCAAGTATTCTGTTCATATAGATACATACATAAATGTATATATATATATCATGCATATTTTTAATTTTCGCCACTAATATGATGGCGTCCCTTCTGGCTACCAAATTCATGTAATTGCGTACCAAATAAATGTATATTTAAAATACACAAGTATTTTGTACACATAGATATACCATGCATATTTTTAATTTTCGCCACTAATATGATGGCGTCCTTCTGGCTACCAAATAAATATATATAAACTAACGCTTACTAAATAAATGCATATTAAAATATACAAGTATTTTGTACACATAGATATACTATGCATATTCTTAATTTTCGCCACTAATATAATGGCGTTCCTTTTGCTACCAAATAAACATATATATAACCAACGCATAAATAAATAAATGCATATATAAAAATACGCAAGTATTTTGTACACATAGATATACTATGCATATTCTTAATTTTCGCCACTAATATAATGGCGTTCCTTTTGCTACCAAATAAATATATATAACCAACGCATAATAAATAAATGCATATATAAAATATGCAAGTATTTTGTATACATAGATATATACTATGCATATTCTTAATTTTTCGCCACTAATATAAATGGCGTTCCTTTTGCTACCAAATAAATATATACAACTAACGCATACTAAATAAATGCATATTTAAAATACGCAAGTATTTTGTACACATAGTTATACCTTTGCATATTCTTAATTTTTCGCCACTAATATGATGACGTTCCTTTTGCTACCAAATAAATATATATAACCAACGCATTATAAATAAATGCATATATAAAATACGGCAGTATTTGTACACATAGATATACTATGCATATTCTTAATTTTCGCCACTAATATAATGGCGTTCCTTTTGCTACCAAATAAATATATATAACCAACGCATAATAAATAAATGCATATATAAAATATGCAAGTATTTTGTATACATAGATATACTTACTATGCATATTATTAATTTTCGCCACTAATATAATGGCGTTCCTTTTGCTACCAAATAAAATATATATAACTAACGCATACTAAATAAATGCATATTTTAAATACACAAGTATATTTTGTACACATAGAGATATATTATTTATTTATATATATATAATATATTTATATATATTATATAAATTTTCTTCTTATATGCGTAATTGTATAACACATAATTAATAATTATGCATACAATTTTGCATATATTTATATATATAAATATATATATAATATTTTTTTATATATGCCTTAAACATATATATATTATATCGAATCGTCAAGCAAAGGATAAGCTTCAGTGGATCGCAGTATGGCAGCTGCTCAACCACTTACAACACCTTGCCTGTTATAAAAGTCGTTTACAATTGATTCAAGGCTTTGTCATTGTATTAAATAATGTTTTAATTATAACTAGCGCGGCACCAGGTGATCGAAGATCCTAACTATGTTATATGTAACAGCATCACATCCATCGTCGGAATAATAAACTTTTAATGGTTTAGAAGCCATACAATGCAAATTGCCCCTTATTTATCATTGCAGTCCAGCACGGATACGACCTTAGAGGCGTTCAGGCATTAATCCAACGGACGTAGCGTCATACCACTGTTCGCTCGAACAAGTATTGTGCCATTGGTCCGTACCTGCGGTTCCTCTCGTACTACGCAGGAATGCTGTCGCAACAACGTTTTGTCATTAGTAGGGTAAAACTAACCTGTCTCACGACGGTCTAAACCCAGCTCACGTTCCCTTGCATGGGTGAACAATCCAACGCTTGGTGAATTTTGCTTCACAATGATAGGAAGAGCCGACATCGAAGGATCAAAAAGCGACGTCGCTATGAAACGCTTGGCCGCCACAAGCCAGTTATCCCTATGGTAACTTTTCTGACACCTCTTGTTAAAAAACTCTTTAAACCAAAAGGATCGATAGGCCGAGCTTTTGCTGTCCCTGTGTGTACTGAACACCGAGATCAAGTCAGCATTTGCCCTTTTGCTCTATGTGTGGTTTCTGTCCGCACTGAGCTGGCCTTGGGACACCTCCGTTATTATTGAGAAGATGTACCGCCCCAGTCAAACTCCCTACCTGGCAATGTCCTTGAATTGGATCATACCTGAGTAATTGGAGTTATACCAAATTTTTAATTTAAAGAACACATAAATGCACTCTCTCATTAATGAATTTGTTTGCGATTATATAACAAACTCGTGATACTTGATCAAGAAGCTTGCATCAAAACCCAATACCATAAGATATAATAAATATATCCGTATAATGGCTAGGAAATGATACACGTTCCATTTAATCAAGTAAGTAAGGAAACAATAAGAGTAGTGGTATTTCATTGTCGATACTAAACCGAAATTTAATATCTCCCACTTATTCTACACCTCTTATGTCTCCTTACACTGCCAGATTAGAGTCAAGCTCAAAAGGGTCTTCTTTCCCCGCTAATTATTCCAAGCCCGTTCCCTTGGCTGTGGTTTCGCTAGATAGTAGATAGGGACATAAAGACCAGTGTTTTACGTGTGCACCTGTCACAAGTGACTTATCACACGGTGCCCGAGCACAGGGATACAATTTAAGCGTTGATCAGCGCCCCCTTAGAGACTCTCCGCAGGTACACACTGAAGCACCAGCTGTTTGGGCTGGGTACTTCCTCCTGTGTGGGGAGCGAGGCCCACCTAAAACCTCTTCCGATTTTTGGTTATCGGCAACCGGTTGTATTACGCAACTCCACGTCGAGCACTCCGCTCTCTCCGCATTTGGATGTAAACCACAGCCACCACGATGCTCCCGAAGGGCCACAACCCGTGCCAGAACGGACAAAAGTCCGCGGGCACCTGGCTCCCGTGGTACCAGAAAACCTCCGGTCAGGTTTCGTACCACAAGGGTACTACCAATTTAACTCCAAACAGTTAGCGTTGGTGACGCACCTCGAGAATCGCTTCGTACGATAAGTGGAGGTCCACTGTGGTGAAATTCTAAGACCCGTCATCCACACGGGTGAGTCAGTTTTAGCTATAAGCTCGGGACTGACGGCCCAGCTACCCCGTTTAGTCGTCTCGTACGACAAGCAGAGGTGCACTGTGGTGGAATTCTAAGACCCGCCAACCACACAGGTGAGGCCAGTTTTAGCTTTCAGCTCGGGACTGACAGCCCACAAGGAAATTATCCTTTTAGTCGCCTCATACGACAAGCAGGGATAAGCTATGGAGGAATTCTAAGACCCGCCAACCACACGGGTGAGACAGTTTTAGCCACTCAGCTCGGGACTGCCGGCCCATTCGTCGCCTCCTGGTACAACAATTGCCGACGCCTTGCGAACACGGCATCGGCAAACGTTTGCAATAGCTGCATCCTCTCCTGTGTCGCAACCGCTCCAGAAACTCTCCAGACGCCATGCAGGTATTCGATCCCAAGTCCATCGAGGTGACGCAAATCTGCATATATGGGGCATACACACAGAACGTGCAGCGCATCTTCGCTATCCGCACCGCATAGACATGCAGGCGTTCCGCTTAGACGTCTCTCATGCAGAAATGCATTCAGCGATCCATGGCCTGTCAGCAGGAATCCAGCACGTAGGCTGAAACCGAAGTCTCGCCTGCTGAAGACGAACCCAGCATCCGGGATAAAAAGATGAGTCACCCGGCCGGGTTCATCACCATTATCCCATCTGCTTTGCCACTCCTGCAGCATACGGTCGTCCAGCATCGCCATCTTCTGCTTGTGATTAAGACCGACAGATCTTGACCAAACAGCCAGTCGCTCTCCTCCAGCGGGTGATCGCGCTTGAGTTTGAAACTAATTGCCAATTTCTTGGCAGCCAGATCAAACGGGGGAACACCAGCAAGAACTTGCAGTGCCACAGTGGACACTGTACGGCACACCGGTAGGTATCCAAGAAGGATGCGCCTTTGGCAGGACAATAGGTGCCTCCTGGCCCTTACTAGTCTCATCGCCGTGGCATACCACACTGAGGCACCAAATAGCGCACAAGGCACCATGAGTCCAGTGTAAATGGTCCGCTTGGCACGGGGACTGATCCCCCAGTCGACCCGTAGTACGCGTGCCAAAACACCAACGACTCCGCTCAGCCGATCACGTAAAGACGCGATATGCGGGTTGAAATTCAACCGCTCGCCGACCGTGATGCCCAGATACCGGTATTTGTCAGCGTAGGGCAAGCTTGCTCCAGCAAACCGTACCCCAGGCCGCCTATTAGCCGATAATTGGCCTTTCAGCAACATGACAGCCGTCTTACTGGTGGAGACGGACACGCCTACCTCTGTTCCCCAAGCTCCTACGATGGACATGTACTCCGCTCCTTTCGACTCCAGATCGTTTCGGGAGTTTCCCTCAACGAGAAGCAGCAAGTCGTCTGCATACGCGCTCAGTTTGCACAAAGGCTCCAAGCGCCGAAGAAGCACGTCCATCATGAGGTTCCAAATGAATGGACCACTGATGGAACCCTGTGGGCAACCTCTGGTTACCGGCACAGATGCTTCCTCGTATCTGCTGACGATGCACGCACTCCTGCCAGAGAAGAAGCTTCGCCACAAGCTGGCTTCTCGGCAGCCAGAGTCGATCAGCCGGCGTAGCACAGCATCCCACTCCACGTGGTCAAATGCTCCTTTAAAATCCACGAAGATTCCGAGTACATATCTTGCCGGGCTGGCGTCGACAGTACTCTTCACGTGTCTCCAGGCATCCTCCACACAGCGTCCAGGTTGAAATCCAAATTGCCATCTGCAGCCCTCCGGGAGCATGTCCTTCATTCGGCTGACCATGATACCCTCGAGCACCTTACCAAAGACTGGTAGCAGACATATACCACGATAAGAGCCAGGATCGCGCTCCTGTCCTTATCGGGCCCCTTAAGAAGAGGCACAACGCGTGGGCGTTTCCACTCAGAAGGGAAATGTCCTTCGGCTAAACAGCGGGAATACAACGCTGTAAGATGCTGAGGAATAGCACGCCAAACCTCCTTACAGATCACTCCAGTGATGCCGTCCATGCCAGGCGAGCGTCTGCTCCGTAGCCTGGCGACACAAGCACTCACTTCGTACTCGTCGAGTGTGGGCGGAAGCACATCTGGGATGGCAATCGGTGCATTCGACTCCGCAACGGGGAAGAAGTTACGGAGGAGCACTCGCGCACAGTCGTGCCATGTTACGACTGGCTCGCCATTTACCCGTAGGCAGCCCAACTCGGAATTCCGTTTGTGACGTCGGCAAATCCTGTAGACATGCCCCCAGGGATCATCCCGATTATCTCCAACGAAGCGACGCCAGTTGTCCTCCTTTGCCGACAGAATAAGCTTCTTGTACTGACCCACGGAGATCCGCAGGTCAGTAGCAAGTCGCCCTGCTTCATCGCTGCCACGACGACGAGCATTCTGTAGCCGCCGCCTCAGTCTCCTGACCTCTCGGCGCTTCGTACTGAGGTTGGCATTCCACCAGACCACTTTCCGAACGGCTCTCGGCTGCCTGCGTCCAAATACATGGTCGCATACACTGTGAACCAGTGCACGCGTTGCAGACACCTGGTCATCAATGGACATCTCCGTGTAGTCCTGCGGGAATTCCTCAAGCTTGCATACAAGCTCACCACGGAACGACTGCCAACGTGCATTGGAGAAGTTCCAGGACGGAACAGGAGCATCGCTCTCAACTGTGTCTCTGGGGTCTCGCGTCACCTCAACACAGATCGTGTTGTGGTCACTGAGATCCCACTCGTCCACTCTCCAGTCATATGTGGCCCACATAAGCGCTGCTTCGTTGGCAATCGTGACGTCGATATCACTCTGTCCGCGGTGATTATCGAACGTATACAAACTACTGACCTCATTTAGCACGCCGGCTCGGGATTCTAGAATCCACTCGGTCAGCAGCTCACCCCTATGGCGGTTCGAGTCGCCACGAGCACGCTCGAGCGATTTGCTGAACCACAAGGGGGACACTGCATTCGCATCCAAGCCACAGATAACCGGGTTGCTACCAGCCAGTAGTAGCACGGCATCTAGATACGCAAGGTACGGTTCCAATTCAGTGTTGTATTGGCAGTACACGGAGCTCAGGAAGATTGAGCCAAATCTTTCCAGTGACACTCACGCATACGCCAAAGTCCGTGATGAGCGACTCAATAGGCATACAGATGGCATCCGGGTCGTCCAAAAAGATGGCAGCCTTCAAACGCCGATCAGCAAACACACGCATCCCGGCTGGAATGCCCGTAATGCCGTGCTCTCTGTCGACGTATGGTTCCTGCACCAAAGCGAACATGTGGCGGGAGTCTCGCACCCGAGTTGCAAACTCAATGGTAGCGGCTCGACCTCGACCACAATTAGCTTGGATGAAGCTAAACACTTTAATGTCTAGCTTGCACCCTCGCTAAGACCGCACCATATATTGGGCACGTCTCCGACAGCATGTAATGCCCGGAGGGAAGCCCCTTGAAACGGCAGTTTCGGCAGTCCACCGGGCTAGCACATTTCGACGCTACATGGCCGGTCTGCCCGCATTGGCGGCATACTTCGTTTTTCAATCGGCATTGTGAAACCTTGTGGTCGAATCCCACACAGCGATGACACGCATATGTTCGGACGAGCGACCTACAGCGGAAGGAAAACCACTTGATGTAGACCCGCCCGGTCTTATCAAGCACCGCTTGCGCCTTTTCGTCACATTCGAGTGTCAGATTGACTCTAACACCGTCAGTGACCGACCACGGCTTCGACGCCATATGCACCATCTTCTTGAAGGCCGACGGCGAGAACTCCTCCTTGAAGTGGTTCTCATAGAGCTCGTCCATGAAGACTTCCGGTAGAATCGCTGTGTCCACGTCGAACACGGTGATCTTCGACCTGACTCCACGGTTGGGCTCAACCTCCAGGCCGACCTCATTAAACTTCGCGTTGGCCACCACTTTGTTCATCTCGCTCCTCGACGGCGTACGAATGACGGCGCCACCGCGCTTCAATTCACGGACTTCGTGAACCCTAACGCCCAGAGCTGGAGCAACTTGGCTCATCACCTTATCAGCAATCTCCTTGCCCGACACTGTCGGGTCCTTGCTCGTCACTACAGCCGACCACGTTTCCACGGGCTTTTTGGCTGCAGGAGCATTTCTAGGAGCGGCCATCGGGGCGACGCCGGAGACAGCTCTGGTGGCAGCACCACTCGTACTTGGGGCCGTAAAGGGCGCAGCAGCTGGTTGGCGCACCGCAACCTTCGTCTCCAAGACGGCGTTTCGCACAACAAGCGCGGTCACCAGCTCGCCAAGCCTGGCAGTTGCCTCCAAAACGGCGATGGCCGCTTCCGGCGCCAGTCCAGCGCGCAGCACAGCGGACCTCACCGTCTGGTCTACACCCGCCAGCTGAGCCAATACGGCATCAGACCCTTCCTTCACCACACTGGCAGCAACAAAACTACCAGCGGGAGCTGGACAGGCAGGCGCGCTCAGTCGGGCGATAGCCTGTACCCGTAGCGGGTGCAGGGGCGACAGTAGCAGCAGCAACTCCATCGGCGACTCCAGCGGCGGTTCCATCGGCGACTCCAGCGGCGGTTCCAACGGCGGTTCCAGCGGCGGTTTCAGCGGCGGTTTCAGCGGCGGATCCAGCGGCGGTTCCAGCGGCGGCTTCAGCGGCGGTTCCAGCGGCGGTTCCAGCGGCGGTTCCAGCGGCGTTTCCTCCAATAAAGGAGACAGCCAGCCGCTTGGCAGAGGATGCATCGTCGCTGCCAACCAGGTTGGGCGACGATACAGCCTTGTTTCGCGGCTTTCTACCTCGCTTCCCGCGTGGACGATCTTCCGAGACGGACATCTCGCTCGTATCGCTACATACGCTGGCACTTGATCTCGTGTGCATCATGGCGCCAACGGTTCGCAGTTTTAAACTGCGCAAGCAGTTAACCGCGCAAGCAGTTAAACCTCGCAAGCAGTACACCACACGCACTCGCAAGCAGTAAACCGAAGCAGGGAGCAACACAAGCAGTACACACCAAGCAGTCCGATTTAAAGCAGTTCACAATTCAAGCAGTGCAAGCAGTACACCCGTTGCAAGCAGTGCACTTAAGCAGTTCGAATCACACAGCTTTTGTCCGCGACGAAAACAATAAGCTCTTGCACTTCACTATTTACAGTAATTACAAGTTACTGTAAACAAAACACCGTAACTTCGCTTGTTTACTATCTCGGCGACAATAACAAAGTACCGCAATTTCTTATACAAAACAGCGCGCACGTCTGCTCTGGTCGACAGTCAAAAACAAACTGAGTAGATAGGGACAGTAGGAATCTCGTTAATCCATTCATGCGCGTCACTAATTAGATGACGAGGCATTTGGCTATTTTTTTTTGTAGGAAATGAATTTGCCCACACAACAATGCCATATATGAATGGCACGTCATATGACTGTTTTCCCTTTACTTTGTACACAATAGATGTTGGCCAGTGTAGTTGACTTTCAATGAGGAAAGTAAACCTCGGTGCTAACCCACTCCTTGGCGATATCCAGTATGGAACATGAACGTCTTAAAGCCGCAGACTCCGCCATCTACCACCCTGGTACTGATAATATTGCTATCACCAGCGTTAAGGACTCCCAGTGCTCTCAGTCGTTTTACCGACCGATAGCTCCAGATGCCCCTCCAGTTTAGCGTAGCAGAAACGATTTTAATGTCCTCATGTGCCCGATAATCCCGAACCAGAGCCGTTCGTACGTCCTGTCTGTCGTAGATCTCAACCTTACTCTGATGAGCTTGGTCAAGATCAAGTCCGTCAGTCACAACCTGAGCGTCGATCACTATAGTGTGATCTGGTCGGAAACCCACCAGGTCCGGCTTATATATCCTGTTCTCTCCCTGCAGACTTGGTTCAGCAATGACAGAGTAGCCTCTCGTCTCAAGTCCCCGCTTGAGATAATTAGCTACACTGTTGTGTCTAGCCACCCGCCTCCCATGCGTACGATGACACTTCTGCAGAATGTGGTTTAGTGATTCGGGAGCATCACATCGTGCACGACACTGCCTCTCCAATTCGTGCCTTCCCCTCGTGGTACGAGACCGCGTGGGTAGGGCATTTATCCGCAGTTTGATCCCATTCAAATAAGCTTTTCCAGTTAACAAACGCGTGGGTGCGACAACCCACCCGTGTTGCGGAGCATAACGCCCTGCTTCACGGAGACCGCTACCATCAACAGAGGAGTGCAACCTATCCGCCCAGTACGAATCGATCAAAAGGCGTGTATCCAGAGCCGCGTCTCCCGATGCCTTGCACCTATCTCGGGCCCTCCGAATTTCCGCACTAAGGAACGAACTGGCCGTCTCGGATTGCTCGAGGTGGGGCCATTTTATGTTCGTTAGCCTCTGTATGCGCAGCATTGGAGCTGTCCTTCGAACTGAGGGAACACCGAGACCCCCACTTGTGTGTGGGGGGCATGGAAGAATGCTACTGACACATCCATAGGAAGATCTAACCATTTCCTTACGACCGACCGTACCAGTCTGTCACACTTTCTCAAAACGCCTATTGCCACACTACCAAGGGTTAGCTTGTGATATAGCTGTGGAATGAGGACAGTTCTGAGGGCGAATAACTTCTGCTGTGGCTTCAGGGGGACCGCGATATGATATCCAATCTGGGACCAATGTCCTCAGTCGGATTGTAGCGGGCCCTCCCGTCCGCAGTGAACTGAATGCCGAGATACCTCCACTCCTCCGAACGCTTCAAGCTTGGACACGTGCGCGAACCTACACAGAAGCTCCGTGATTCGATCACAGTACACTTCTGCTTCGGTTGCCCCTTGACACTAACAGTAAAACACTTATTAGCGTTTAGGGTCAGCCCAACGGACGCCAAAAAGGAGACCGTGGTATCCAATAATGCCTGAAGGCCCTTCGGTGTAGAAGCAAACAACACCAGATCGTCTGCGAACGCTGCAGCGTTTGTTTTGGCATTTCCGACACTGACACCAATCTCGTCCGGTAGAGACCTGAGCAACCGGTCGATGACCAAGTTGAACATATGTGGAGACAAAGGGTCACCCTGCTTCACACCTCTAGCAGGGACGAATTCCTCTGATCTCCAGCCTTTACCATTGAGACTAGTGCCACCTCCCAAGTACAAGCTACGTACGTAGTCAACAAAACCCGTTGGTGCACCATACGCGGATAGGGTGTCAATTACCGCTGCGTGAGACACAGAGTCAAACGCTTTGCTGACATCAAGTGTCGCGATATAACACGACGCATGACGTCTATGGTGGGTCCCTCAGGATTAAGTCAACTATTGTCGCGTTATCGGCGCAACCGTCAGTAGGAAGAAACCCCCGCTGACGCGGATCCCAATCGACTGATGAGGCCAATCGAGATGCCAAGATGGCATTGAGTTGTCTAACTATGACAGAAGGCACCGATATCGGACGGAAGTCTTCTGGTCGGGATGCTCTTACCGTCTTCGGGATGAAAACGGTTCGAGCCATTCGGAAGAGTGTGGGTAGTTTGCCGCACCAGAGAATAAGGTTCATTATGCGAAGCATAACACCACTGGGAATACTCCTGGCAGTTCTTGGAGATATTCCGTCCGGTCCGGGAGAAGAAGTCAATGGCACTTGATGCAATTGCAGGTCCCTAGACGTAATAGGTGACCATACCCCCTCAAGCAAGTGTCCCATATGGGGCACGGTGCTATTGCAAGAGGAAAGGCTCTGCTGTGTCATGACTTCTCTCCAGTATGGTTCCATAATCTCTTGGTTTGGCATTACCGACTCGTCGGGTCCTGCAAGCAAGGATCCAATGCATCGACCTTTATGTTTGTCCCAGTTACGCTGAACCCTAGCGAACTGCTGCCTTCTATTTTGTCTCCTATTGCGAGGCTCAGGAAAGACTCTCGCCGAAACCGGACCTTCGTTTCGATTCGGAAAAATTTCCAGGAGATAGTTAGACAAACACTGGAGAGTTGCTTCTTTGCCCGAAGTCTGCGCTCCATCAATGATAGATTGCAGAACCTCGACTCTCCACGATCGATTACATCCCACAGGGCCGAAGCCCCGCAGTATCCGCATGAGGACGTCGTCCGAATGTATCGATGGTGTGATTGGAACCGACTCTGACATTGAAGAAGAAGACTCAAGCCCACTTTATACTAGGGCGGCGCGTAATGGTTTGTGGTTCACTAATTTCGGGGATAAGAGCCGCTTGCCCTCTTAGCTGCTCGATTTTTGCCTTATAATTATCCCTCTGTCGACACTTTTTAATAGCATCGACGCTGCGTTCTGGAAAATGCAACGCCAGCTTTTTATTAATGAACCTCTCGCCATTTGCTATGAGCTCAAGTTCCTTCCTCGCCATCATGGCCAATTCTTCCTCACACCACCTGGTTTTCACGTCAACACGCGTACGAAGCTCATCAAGCCTGTCTTTGTGCTGACGCGACATGTGGACGCCTAAACCGGTCTTTGTTCCAAAAGATCGGCCGCATTCCACACATAGATGTCCAACAACTGGATTAGCATCTACGTTCCTTCCCTGATGGGCTCCTACGGATGCCGTAGGAGAATTCACTGAATAACTTTCAGCTATCCGAGGCATGTTATTTAAGTTTTGCACCATCAGTTTTTCAGGACCATCGGGGTGGTAACCCAATGGCCCCTTTCGCCGCTCATATTCGCTGCTGCCGAAACTACATCGGTCCAGCACCCGGAGGACACCACGAGGAGGCCACAAGTTAAGTGGGGCACATGTTGCCTATGAGTCGACTTGATCTGACTAACGAAGGACGGTAGTCCACTTGCCATTGCTGATAAATGAACCATTATTCCCCTTCTGCAGACCCATTGATCCTCCTTAAGAGAGTCATAGTTACTCCCGCCGTTGACCCGCGCTTACTTGAATTTTCTTCACTTTGACATTCAGAGCACTGGGCAGAAATCACATTGTGTCAACACCCGCTAGGGCCATCACAATGCTTTGTTTTTAATTAGACAGTCGGATTCCCCAAGTCCGTGCCAGTTCTGAATTGATTGTTAATTGATAATCGTTATAAATTTAAAAGAACTAGCTGGTTGCCCAACTAGTATTCTTAAAAATTTTTAGCAAGAAAGTTCCACAATTGGCTAACGTAACTAACTATCCGGGGAACAAGAAACATACCATAATTATAGAAATTCTATTGTAACCCCAGAAGAGCACATAAACCATGTTATTGTTTCCCAATCAAGCCCGAA
>NW_026263490.1:0-21288 GCF_009650485.2 Drosophila albomicans | reverse complement strand
GATCGCGCATCTCCGCATCTGACATAAAAGCTTCTTCTGTTCGAGGTAAGATTGCAGAAATGCGTAATGGGGCTTTGAGCAGGTTTCTTTAAAGCTTAAGCAGTAGCCCTGGTGCCAGACTCTGTCGAAAGCTTGCCTTCACGTCAGCAATGTACGGCGCAAGGCAGTAGGTTCTTCTCCTCGAATGCGTCAGTATCACTTTGACTAACGGTGGCATTGTTCCGGGTGGAGTGAGAACGCCTGAAGCCAATCTGGTGATCCGGAATCACCCAGCTTCTTCCAGCACTGGCAATACTCTGCGCAAAAATACTCTTTCGAGTATTTTGGAGAGTATCGACAGCAAACTTATCGGACGATAAGAGCCAAGATTGGCTTCAGGTTTGCCAGGTTTGGGTATAAGAGAATTACCTCTGCTCGTTTCCAGATGGTTGGAAAATGTCCTAGCTGAAAGCACCTGCTGTATATGTTGGCGAGGAGTTGTAGGCAGGGAGGGGGAGAAGCTTAACAGCCAGTGCTTCAATGCCATCAGCGCCCGGCGATTTATTCGTCTTGAGTCCCTCGATCTCAAGTTTGACCTCATCCACCGAGACCATAGCTAGCTTCTTCGTTGTTGTTGGTGTTTTCATCTAATAGTTGTAGGGCACGTTGCGTAGCTAGAGATCCAGGTCGGTGCATCTTATTATCGGCTTGAAGGCTTCGCTGAGGTGCTCCACAAAAGCTTCAGCTCGTTCTTGCTCTGTGCGGCACCAGGCGCCACTAGCACGCTGGACTGGAGCAACTCTCTTAGTAGGTTCGTTTTATATGACGAGTGACCTGCCAAAGGTTGTGCTGTGGGTCTCCAGGCTCAACATTGGCCAGGACTCTTCAAACGAGCTCTGCCTGAGCTTTAGGAGCTTATCCTTAAGCTGCTTTGCGGCTCTGTTAAATACCCTTTTATCTCTAGGATTTCTGGATAGGAACCATACTCGTCGCAACCGTCCTCTTCTCAGCTACTAGCGTGGCGATCTCTGAAGACAAAGGTGTAGGACCCTCGTTGGTAGTCTGGGAGAGATTGGGGGTTCTGGGGGAAGCATGTGCTGCTGCGTTGTGCATGTGTGCGTGAGCTCGTTGATGGCGTGTTCACTTGCTCGTGGTGGTAAGATCTTGCACTGGTTGACATTTTCCGTTAGCCAGGCTTGTAGGATGCAGTCTCGTGCTCCTCTTGATCATCCTGGATGTGCAGCTTTTCTCAGTGCAGGGAGGTTCAGCCGCAGTTCCCACTGCGCTGTGGTCGGAGAAAAGGTCCGCGTTAGAAGACAACGAGACTTTGGCACTATCAAATCCTTTGGAGAGGGCCATGTCCAGGTATGTCCAACCTATACATGGTGGCAGTGTGTGCTCATCACGTATATATGTATTGGATGCATATATTTCAGTTTGCATATTAAGTAATAATTATGTTATTATTAATTAATTATTAGTCTCATCCGATATAAAAATTGATACTATTATATGGTTATATAATTATTCCTATTATATAAGCATATAATGTATTAAATGTCTTTTTCAAAAGAAGACGGTGTTTCGTAGCTAAAGAATTAATATTTTGTGAATAATTGAAAAATCCTCTAGGACACTATTGTGGACAGAGGTTTTTACTAATATAATATTGTCTACACGTAAATGCAGAATTAGATAAAATTATCAATTTGTCATCAAAAATAAAATAATTTTTTATTCAATTAAATGAATTTAAATTATAAATATGCATGTGTGATATAATATATTTAGTAAGTTGAAATAAAAATGATATTTTTGAACGATTATATGCATATATATTTTATATATAAGTATATATATTTATATAAACAATTGTGAATTATAACTAGCGAACGTGAATGCTATCTAATTATGGCCACATTCGTATAGTACATGTCAAGTATAACATATATATATATACAATTATTGAATATTATCGTTTGTTATTCAAAATATTTGTGAGTTGTCATGTATTTTACATATTTGAAGATTTATGTAATTATATTTTAAATATATTTACATAATGAAATGAACATTATTCTGGTTGATCCTGCCAGTAGTTATATGCTTGTCTCAAAGATTAAGCCATGCATGTCTAAGTACACACGAATTAATAGTGAAACCGCAAAAGGCTCATTATATCAGTTATGGTTCCTTAGATCGTTAACAGTTACTTGGATAACTGTGGTAATTCTAGAGCTAATACATGCAATTAAAACACGGACCTTCTGGAACGTGTGCTTTTATTAGGCTAAAACCAAGCGATCGCAAGATCGTTACACTGGTTGAACTCTAGATAACATGCAGATCGTATGGTCTCGTACCGACGACAGATCTTTCAAATGTCTGCCCTATCAACTTTTGATGGTAGTATCTAGGACTACCATGGTTGCAACGGGTAACGGGGAATCAGGGTTCGATTCCGGAGAGGGAGCCTGAGAAACGGCTACCACATCTAAGGAAGGCAGCAGGCGCGCGTAAATTACCCACTCCCAGCTCGGGGAGGTAGTGACGAAAAATAACAATACAGGACTCATATCCGAGGCCCTGTAATGGAATGAGTACACTTTAAATCCTTTAACAAGGACCTATTGGAGGGCAAGTCTGGTGCCTGCAGCCGCGGTAATTCCAGCTCCAATAGCGTATATTAAAGTTGTTGCGGTTAAAAACGTTCGTAGTTGAACTTGTGCTTCATACGGGTAGTGCAACTTACAATTGTAGTTAGTACTATACCTTTATGTATGTAAGCGTATTACCGGTGGAGTTCTTATATATAATTAGGTACTTGTACTTTTTTATATGTTCCTCCTATTTAAAAACCTGCATTAGTGCTCTTCATCGAGTGTTATTGTGGGCCGGTACAATTACTTTGAACAAATTAGAGTGCTTAAAGCAGGCTTCAAATGCCTGAATATTCTGTGCATGGGATAATGAAATAAGACCTCTGTTCTGCTTTCATTGGTTTTCAGATCAAGAGGTAATGATTAATAGAAGCAGTTTGGGGGCATTAGTATTACGACGCGAGAGGTGAAATTCTTGGACCGTCGTAAGACTAACTTAAGCGAAAGCATTTGCCAAAGATGTTTTCATTAATCAAGAACGAAAGTTAGAGGTTCGAAGGCGATCAGATACCGCCCTAGTTCTAACCATAAACGATGCCAGCTAGCAATTGGGTGTAGCTACTTTTATGGCTCTCTCAGTCGCTTCCCGGGAAACCAAAGCTTTTGGGCTCCGGGGGAAGTATGGTTGCAAAGCTGAAACTTAAAGGAATTGACGGAAGGGCACCACCAGGAGTGGAGCCTGCGGCTTAATTTGACTCAACACGGGAAAACTTACCAGGTCCGAACATAAGTGTGTAAGACAGATTGATAGCTCTTTCTCGAATCTATGGGTGGTGGTGCATGGCCGTTCTTAGTTCGTGGAGTGATTTGTCTGGTTAATTCCGATAACGAACGAGACTCAAATATATTAAATAGATATCTTCAGGATTATGGTGTTGAAGCTTATATAGCCTTCATTCATGGTGGCAGTAAAATGTTTATTGTGTTTGAATGTGTTTATATAAGTGGAGCCGTACCTGTTGGTTTGTCCCATTATAAGGACACTAGCTTCTTAAATGGACAAATTGCGTCTAGCAATAATGAGATTGAGCAATAACAGGTCTGTGATGCCCTTAGATGTCCTGGGCTGCACGCGCGCTACAATGAAAGTATCAACGTGTATTTCCTAGACCGAGAGGTCCGGGTAAACCGCTGAACCACTTTCATGCTTGGGATTGTGAACTGAAACTGTTCACATGAACTTGGAATTCCCAGTAAGTGTGAGTCATTAACTCGCATTGATTACGTCCCTGCCCTTTGTGCACACCGCCCGTCGCTACTACCGATTGAATTATTTAGTGAGGTCTCCGGACGTGATCACTGTGACGCCTTGTGTGTTGCGGTTGTTTCGCAAAAAGTTGACCGAACTTGATTATTTAGAGGAAGTAAAAGTCGTAACAAGGTTTCCGTAGGTGAACCTGCGGAAGGACCATTATTGTTTTAATGCATCTAACGTTAATAAATTAAATTTGTTTTTCTCTTTTAGGAATTGCAATATTTAATAAATTGTGTAACTAATAAATATAAATATTTTATTCAATCATATGAGATACAATTATGCAACATATAATAATTTAAATTAGCTAAAAACCGTTTTGTCATGTATTATTATTATTATATACTGTATTAAGAGTGTTTTATGTGTTTTGGATAAAATAAAAAACTGCGTGTATATGTACCATAATATACATGCGTTGCAAAATGTATTGTGCATATTCCAGTGCGCATACATTGGTTCGCAACACCTAAAGAAAAACAATGTTGTACCTGTTTGCAGGTTAACGCTTTACATATGTTGATCATAATAAATAAATTTAGCTAAAATATACTTGTCATATATCTTATTATTATCGATTATGTAAAACTAAGACATTTCGCAACATTTATTTAGGTATAAAAAAAAAAAAATTTTATTGAAGGAATTGATATATGCCTGTAAAATGGTGTATTTTTAATTTCTTTCAATAAAAATATTCTTGACGTAATGAAATAAAAAAAAAATTTGTATCACTCTAAGCGGTGGATCACTCGGCTCATGGGTCGATGAAGAACGCAGCAAACTGTGCGTCATCGTGTGAACTGCAGGACACATGAACATCGACATTTTGAACGCATATCGCAGTCCATGCTGTTATGTACTTTAATTAATTTTTTAGTGCTGCTTGGACTACATATGGTTGAGGGTTGTAAAGACTATGCTAAATAAGTTGTTTAAAATTTTTTCGGAATTTTAAGCACATTGTATATTATTGGATAATATAAGTGTGAATCTAAAAAGTTCTCGCTTAAGATATTCATAATATGAATTAATAAATGAAAATACTAAAACTCTGTTGCATGAGAAATTTGAAGAATTATATGTTCTTTATTCATTTCAAATAATATTGAGGAATGTCTAGCATAAAATATATTATTTTATAAACTAGAATTGCCTCTTATTAACGAATATGGTATAAAGAATAATTTTGTGAATATTATGGACCTTCAAGAAAAAAATAGTATATTTCAAAATAGGCAGAGAATTGTCTATAAGTGTAATTAAACAACCTCAACTCATATGGGACTACCCCTGAATTTAAGCATATTAATTAGGGGAGGAAAAGAAACTAACAAGGATTTTCTTAGTAGCGGCGAGCGAAAAGAAATCAGTTCAGCACTAAGTCACTTTGTCTATATGGCAAATGTGAGATGCAGTGTATGGAACGTCAATATTCTAGTATGAGAAATTAACGATTTAAGTCCTTCTTAAATGAGGCCATTTACCCATAGAGGGTGCCAGGCCCGTATAACGTTAATGATTATTAGATGATGTTTCCAAAGAGTCGTGTTGCTTGATAGTGCAGCACTAAGTGGGTGGTAAACTCCATCTAAAACTAAATATAACCATGAGACCGATAGTAAACAAGTACCGTGAGGGAAAGTTGAAAAGAACTCTGAATAGAGAGTTAAATAGTACGTGAAACTGCTTAGAGGTTAAGCCCGATGAACCTGAATATCCGTTATGGAAAATTCATCATTAGAATTGTAATATTTAATCAATATTATAACGATAGTGTGCATTTTTTCCATATAAGGACATTGTAATCTATTAGCATGTATGGAATTTATCAAACAATTTTGATAAGAGTTTATTTAAATTAGACATAAAATAAATTTCAAAAATTTGATAAAGTGCTGATAGATTATATGAGTACAGTGCGTTAATTTTTCGGAATTATATAATGGCATGATTATCATTGATTTTTATGTTTATTATATAAGCACTTGTATGATTAACAATGCGAAAAGATTCAGGATACCTTCGGGACCCGTCTTGAAACACGGACCAAGGAGTCTAACATATGTGCAAGTTATTGGGATATAAACCTAATAGCGTAATTAACTTGACTATTATTGGGATTAGTTTTTAACTATTTATAGTTGATTAACGCAATCCCGGGGCGTTCTATATAGTTATGTATAATAATATTTATATTATTTATGCCTCTAACTGGAACGTACCTTGAGCATATATGCTGTGACCCGAAAGATGGTGAACTATACTTGATCAGGTTGAAGTCAGGGGAAACCCTGATGGAAGACCGAAACAGTTCTGACGTGCAAATCGATTGTCAGAATTGAGTATAGGGGCGAAAGACCAATCGAACCATCTAGTAGCTGGTTCCTTCCGAAGTTTCCCTCAGGATAGCTGGTGCATTTAACTGTTGTATAAAATAATCTTATCTGGTAAAGCGAATGATTAGAGGCCTTAGGGTCGAAACGATCTTAACCTATTCTCAAACTTTAAATGGGTAAGAACCTTAACTTTCTTGATATGAAGTTTAAGGTTATGATATAATGTGCCCAGTGGGCCACTTTTGGTAAGCAGAACTGGCGCTGTGGGATGAACCAAACGTAATGTTACGGTGCCCAAATTAACAACTCATTCAGAAACCATGAAAGGCGTTGGTTGCTTAAAACAGCAGGACGGTGATCATGGAAGTCGAAATCCGCTAAGGAGTGTGTAACAACTCACCTGCCGAAGCAACTAGCCCTTAAAATGGATGGCGCTTAAGTTGTATACCTATACATTACCGCTAAAGTAGATGATTTATATTACTTGTAATATAAATTTTGAAACTTTAGTGAGTAGGAAGGTACAATGGTGTGCTTAGAAGTGTTTGGCGTAAGCCTGCATGGAGCCGTCATTGGTACAGATCTTGGTGGTAGTAGCAAATAATCGAATGAGACCTTGGAGGACTGAAGTGGAGAAGGGTTTCGTGTGAACAGTGGTTGATCACGAGTTAGTCGGTCCTAAGTTCAAGGCGAAAGCCGAAAATTTTCAAGTAAAAAAAAAGTAACTAAAATTTATATTTTGTCATAATTAAAAAACTTGAATAATTTTGAACGAAAGGGAATACGGTTCCAATTCCGTAACCTGTTGAGTATCCGTTTGTTATTAAATATGGGCCTCGTGCTCATCCTGGCAACAGGAACGACCATAAAGAAGCCGTCGAGAGATATCGGAAGAGTTTTCTTTTCTGTTTTATAGCCGTACTACCATGGAAGTCTTTCGCAGAGAGATATGGTAGATGGGCTAGAAGAGCATGACATATACTGTTGTGTCGATATTTTCTCCTCGACCTTGAAAATTTATGGTGGGGACACGCAAACTTCTCAACAGGCCGTACCAATATCCGCAGCTGGTCTCCAAGGTGAAGAGTCTCTAGTCGATAGAATAATGTAGGTAAGGGAAGTCGGCAAATTAGATCCGTAACTTCGGGATAAGGATTGGCTCTGAAGATTGAGATAGTCGGGCTTGATTGGGAAACAATAACATGGTTTATGTGCTCGTTCTGGGTAAATAGAGTTTCTATCATTTATGGTAGTTTCTTGTTCCCCGGATAGTTTAGTTACGTAGCCAATTGTGGAACTTTCTTGCTAAAATTTTTAAGAATACTAGTTGGGCAACCAGCTAGTTCTTTTAAATTATAACGATTATCAATTAACAATCAATTCAGAACTGGCACGGACTTGGGGAATCCGACTGTCTAATTAAAACAAAGCATTGTGATGGCCCTAGCGGGTGTTGACACAATGTGATTTCTGCCCAGTGCTCTGAATGTCAAAGTGAAGAAATTCAAGTAAGCGCGGGTCAACGGCGGGAGTAACTATGACTCTCTTAAGGAGGATCTGGAGGATCAATGGGTCTGCAGAAGGGGAATAATGGTTCATTTATCAGCAATGGCAAGTGGACTACCGTCCTTCGTTAGTCAGATCAAGTCGACTCATAGGCAACATGTGCCCCACTTAACTTGTGGCCTCCTCGTGGTGTCCTCCGGGTGCTGGACCGATGTAGTTTCGGCAGCAGCGAATATGAGCGGCGAAAGGGGCCATTGGGTTACCACCCCGATGGTCCTGAAAAAACTGATGGTGCAAACTTAAATAACATGCCTCGGATAGCTGAAAGTTATTCAGTGAATTCTCCTACGGCATCCGTAGGAGCCCATCAGGGAAGGAACGTAGATGCTAATCCAGTTGTTGGACATCTATGTGTGGAATGCGGCCGATCTTTTGGAACAAAGACCGGTTTAGGCGTCCACATGTCGCGTCAGCACAAAGACAGGCTTGATGAGCTTCGTACGCGTGTTGACGTGAAAACCAGGTGGTGTGAGGAAGAATTGGCCATGATGGCGAGGAAGGGAACTTGAGCTCATAGCAAATGGCGAGAGGTTCATTAATAAAAAGCTGGCGTTGCATTTTCCAGAACGCAGCGTCGATGCTATTAAAAAGTGTCGACAGAGGGATAATTATAAGGCAAAAATCGAGCAGCTAAGAGGGCAAGCGGCTCTTATCCCCGAAATTAGTGAACCACAAACCATTACGCGCCGCCCTAGTATAAGTGGGCTTGAGTCTTCTTCTTCAATGTCAGAGTCGGTTCCAATCACACCATCGATACATTCGGACGACGTCCTCATGCGGATACTGCGGGGCTTCGGCCCTGTGGGATGTAATCGATCGTGGAGAGTCGAGGTTCTGCAATCTATCATTGATGGAGCGCAGACTTCGGGCAAAGAAGCAACTCTCCAGTGTTTGTCTAACTATCTCCTGGAAATTTTTTCCGAATCGAAACGAAGGTCCGGTTTCGGCGAGAGTCTTTCCTGAGCCTCGCAATAGGAGACAAAATAGAAGGCAGCAGTTCGCTAGGGTTCAGCGTAACTGGGACAAACATAAAGGTCGATGCATTGGATCCTTGCTTGCAGGACCCGACGAGTCGGTAATGCCAAACCAAGAGATTATGGAACCATACTGGAGAGAAGTCATGACACAGCAGAGCCTTTCCTCTTGCAATAGCACCGTGCCCCATATGGGACACTTGCTTGAGGGGTATGGTCACCTATTACGTCTAGGGACCTGCAATTGCATCAAGTGCCATTGACTTCTTCTCCCGGACCGGACGGAATATCTCCAAGAACTGCCAGGAGTATTCCCAGTGGTGTTATGCTTCGCATAATGAACCTTATTCTCTGGTGCGGCAAACTACCCACACTCTTCCGAATGGCTCGAACCGTTTTCATCCCGAAGACGGTAAGAGCATCCCGACCAGAAGACTTCCGTCCGATATCGGTGCCTTCTGTCATAGTTAGACAACTCAATGCCATCTTGGCATCTCGATTGGCCTCATCAGTCGATTGGGATCCGCGTCAGCGGGGGTTTCTTCCTACTGACGGTTGCGCCGATAACGCGACAATAGTTGACTTAATCCTGAGGGACCACCATAGACGTCATGCGTCGTGTTATATCGCGACACTTGATGTCAGCAAAGCGTTTGACTCTGTGTCTCACGCAGCGGTAATTGACACCCTATCCGCGTATGGTGCACCAACGGGTTTTGTTGACTACGTACGTAGCTTGTACTTGGGAGGTGGCACTAGTCTCAATGGTAAAGGCTGGAGATCAGAGGAATTCGTCCCTGCTAGAGGTGTGAAGCAGGGTGACCCTTTGTCTCCACATATGTTCAACTTGGTCATCGACCGGTTGCTCAGGTCTCTACCGGACGAGATTGGTGTCAGTGTCGGAAATGCCAAAACAAACGCTGCAGCGTTCGCAGACGATCTGGTGTTGTTTGCTTCTACACCAAAGGGCCTTCAGGCATTATTGGATACCACGGTCTCCTTTTTGGCGTCCGTTGGGCTGACCCTAAACGCTAATAAGTGTTTTACTGTTAGTGTCAAGGGGCAACCGAAGCAGAAGTGTACTGTGATCGAATCACGGAGCTTCTGTGTAGGTTCGCGCACGTGTCCAAGCTTGAAGCGTTCGGAGGAGTGGAGGTATCTCGGCATTCAGTTCACTGCGGACGGGAGGGCCCGCTACAATCCGACTGAGGACATTGGTCCCAGATTGGATATCATATCGCGGTCCCCCCTGAAGCCACAGCAGAAGTTATTCGCCCTCAGAACTGTCCTCATTCCACAGCTATATCACAAGCTAACCCTTGGTAGTGTGGCAATAGGCGTTTTGAGAAAGTGTGACAGACTGGTACGGTCGGTCGTAAGGAAATGGTTAGATCTTCCTATGGATGTGTCAGTAGCATTCTTCCATGCCCCCCACACAAGTGGGGGTCTCGGTGTTCCCTCAGTTCGAAGGACAGCTCCAATGCTGCGCATACAGAGGCTAACGAACATAAAATGGCCCCACCTCGAGCAATCCGAGACGGCCAGTTCGTTTCCTTAGTGCGGAAATTCGGAGGGCCCGAGATAGGTGCAAGGCATCGGGGAGACGCGGCTCTGGATACACGCCTTTTGATCGATTCGTACTGGGCGGATAGGTTGCACTCCTCTGTTGATGGTAGCGGTCTCCGTGAAGCAGGGCGTTATGCTCCGCAACACGGGTGGGTTGTCGCACCCACGCGTTTGTTAACTGGAAAAGCTTATTTGAATGGGATCAAACTGCGGATAAATGCCCTACCCACGCGGTCTCGTACCACGAGGGGGAAGGCACGAATTGGAGAGGCAGTGTCGTGCAGGATGTGATGCTCCCGAATCACTAAACCACATTCTGCAGAAGTGTCATCGTACGCATGGGAGGCGGGTGGCTAGACACAACAGTGTAGCTAATTATCTCAAGCGGGGACTTGAGACGAGAGGCTACTCTGTCATTGCTGAACCAAGTCTGCAGGGAGAGAACAGGATATATAAGCCGGACCTGGTGGGTTTCCGACCAGATCACACTATAGTGATCGACGCTCAGGTTGTGACTGACGGACTTGATCTTGACCAAGCTCATCAGAGTAAGGTTGAGATCTACGACAGACAGGACGTACGAACGGCTCTGGTTCGGGATTATCGGGCACATGAGGACATTAAAATCGTTTCTGCTACGCTAAACTGGAGGGGCATCTGGAGCTATCGGTCGGTAAAACGACTGAGAGCACTGGGAGTCCTTAACGCTGGTGATAGCAATATTATCAGTACCAGGGTGGTAGATGGCGGAGTCTGCGGCTTTAAGACGTTCATGTTCCATACTGGATATCGCCAAGGAGTGGGTTAGCACCGAGGTTTACTTTCCTCATTGAAAGTCAACTACACTGGCCAACATCTATTGTGTACAAAGTAAAGGGAAAACAGTCATATGACGTGCCATTCATATATGGCATTGTTGTGTGGGCAAATTCATTTCCTACAAAAAAAAAAAAAAAAAAAAATAGCCAAATGCCTCGTCATCTAATTAGTGACGCGCATGAATGGATTAACGAGATTCCTACTGTCCCTATCTACTTCTCAATTTTTCGTTGCGAACGAACTTCCGAAGTGAGCAGACGTGCGTCCCGTGCGCTCCGTACGAAAATCGCGTAACACGATAAAAACAGTGCCGACAAAGACGGAATTTAGTGTGTCCCGTGCGGGAACCTAAACGCAATAATTTGGATAGAAAATAGTGACAGTGACACTTAGATTTTCCGAGAAATTAATTTCTTTTGTGGAAAATTAATACCACGTGCGTGAAAAGTTCTAGTTCTAGTTCTAGTTCTAGTTCTAGTTCTAGTCCTAGTTCTTTCAGTGAATAGCAATAAAAGAAGAAGAAGAAAATAAGAAAGTTGAGAAAAGCTCACAGTTTTTGTCACGGACAAAAGCTTGTTAATTTGGACCTTACACTGAGTACACTGCTTGCCACAAGTGTACTGGTTGCACTGCTTGGGTTTTACTGCTTGCAGTATTTCTTCTGCGGTTGTTGTGATTAACAATAAAATGCGCGGAATGTCGAGTGTGTGTAGCGAGTCTGAAATGTCCATTTCAGAGGATCGCCCAAAAGTGAAAGAGAAAATGAGCGGGCCTGCCTGTCCAGCTCCTGCTGGTAATTTTGTTGCTGCCAGTGTGGTGAAGGAAGGGTCTGATGCCGTATTGGCTCAGCTGGCGGGTGTAGACCAGACGGTGAGGTCCGCTGTGCTGCGCGCTGGAATGGCGCCGGAAGCGGCCATCGCCGTTTTGGAGGCTTGGAGGCTTGCCCGGCTTGGCGAGCTGGTGACCGCGCTAGTTGTGCGAAACGCCGTTTTGGAGACGAAGGTTGCGTTGTGCCAACCAGCTGCTGCGCCCTTTACGGCCCCAAGTACGAGTGGTGCTGGCACCAGAGCTGTCTCCGGCGTTGCCCCGATTGCCGCACCTCGAAATGCTCCTGCAGCCAAGAAGCCCGTGGAAACGTGGTCGGCTGTGGTGACGAGCAAGGACCCGACAGTGTCGGGCAAGGAGATTGCCGATAAGGTAATGAGCCAAGTTGCTCCAGCTCTGGGCGTTAGGGTTCACGAAATCCGTGAATTGAAGCGCGGTGGCGCCGTCATTCGTACGCCGTCAAGAAGTGAAAATCAAAAAAAGTGGTGGCCAACGCGAAGTTCAACGAGGTCGGTCTGGAGGTTGAGCGCAACCGTGGAGTGAGGTCGAAAGTCACCGTGTTCGACGTGGACACAGCGATTCTACCGGAAGTCTTCATGGACGAGCTCTATGAGAACCACTTCAAGGAGGAGTTCTCGCCGTCGGCCTTCAAGAAGATGGTGCATATGGCGTCGAAGCCGTGGTCGGTCACTGACGGTGTCAGAATCAATCTGACACTAGAATGTGACGAAAAGGCGCAAGCGGTGCTTGATAAGACCGGACGGGTCTACATCAAGTGGTTTTCCTTCCGCTGTAGGTCGCTCGTCCGAACATACGCGTGTCATCGCTGTGTGGGATTCGACCACAAGGTTTCACAATGCCGATTGAAAAACGAAGTATGCCGCCAATGCGGGCAGACCGGCCATGTAGCGTTGAAATGTGCTAGCCCGGTGGACTGCCGAAACTGCCGTTTCAAGGGGCTTCCCTCCGGGCATTACATGCTGTCGGAGACGTGCCCAATATATGGTGCGGTCTTAGCAAGGGTGCAAGCTAGACATTAAATGTTTTAGCTTCATCCAAGCTAATTGTGGTCGAGGTCGAGCCGCTACCGTTGAGTTTGCAACTCGGGTGCGAGACTCCCGCCACATGTTCGCTTTGGTGCAGGAACCATACGTCGACAAAAGACACGGCATTACGGGCATTCCAGCCGGGATGCGTGTGTTTTGCTGATCGGCGTTTGAAGGCTGCCATCTTTTTGGACGACCCGGATGCCATCTGTATGCCTATTGAGTCGCTCATCACGGACTTTGGCGTATGCGTGAGTGTCACTGGAAGATTTGGCTCAATCTTCCTGAGCTCCGTGTACTGCCAATACAACACTGATTTGGAACCGTACCTTGCGTATCTAGATGCCGTGCTACTACTGGCTGGTAGCAATCCGGTTATCTGTGGCTTGGATGCGAATGCAGTGTCCCCCTTGTGGTTCAGCAAATCGCTCGAGCGTGCTCGTGGCGACTTGAACCGCCGAAGGGGTGAGCTGCTGACCGAATGGATTCTAGAATCCCGAGCCGGCGTGCTAAATGAGGTCAGTAGTTTGTATACGTTCGATAATCACCGCGGACAGAGTGATATCGACGTCACGATTGCCAACGAAGCAGCGCTTATGTGGGCCGCATATGACTGGAGAGTGGACGAGTGGGACCTCAGTGACCACAACACGATTTGTGTTGAGGTGACGCGAGACCCCAGAGACACAGTTGAGAGCGATGCTCCTGTTCCGTCCTGGAACTTCTCCAATGCACGTTGGCAGTCGTTCCGTGGTGAGCTTGTATGCAAGCTTGAGGAATTCCCGCAGGACTACACGGAGATGTCCATTGATGACCAGGTGTCTGCAACGCGTGCACTGGTGCACAGTGTATGCGACCATGTATTTGGACGCAGGCAGCCGAGAGCCGTTCGGAAAGTGGTCTGGTGGAATGCCAACCTCAGTACGAAGCGCCGAGAGGTCAGGAGACTGAGGCGGCGGCTACAGAATGCTCGTCGTCGTGGCAGCGATGAAGCAGGGCGACTTGCTACCGACCTGCGGATCTCCGTGGGTCAGTACAAGAAGCTTATTCTGTCGGCAAAGGAGGACAACTGGCGTCGCTTCGTTGGAGATAATCGGGATGACCCCTGGGGGCATGTCTACAGGATTTGCCGACGTCACAAACGGAATTCCGAGCTGGGCTGCCTACGGGTAAATGGCGAGCCAGTCGTAACATGGCACGACTGTGCGAAAGTGCTCCTCCGTAACTTTTTCCCCGTTGCGGAGTCGAATGCACCGATTGCCATCCCAGATGTGCTTCCGCCCACACTCGACGAGTACGAAGTGAGTGCTTGTGTCGCCAGGCTACGGAGCAGACGCTCGCCTGGCATGGACGGCATCACTGGAGTGATCTGTAAAGAGGTTTGGCGTGCTATTCCGCAGCATCTTACAGCGTTGTATTCCCCGCTGTTTAGCCGAAGGACATTTCCCTTCTGAGTGGAAACGCCCGCGCGTTGTGCCACTTCTCAAGGGGCCCGATAAGGACAGGAGCGATCCTGGCTCTTATCGTGGTATATGTCTGCTACCAGTCTTTGGTAAGGTGCTCGAGGGTATCATGGTCAGCCGAATGAAGGACATGCTCCCGGAGGGCTGCAGATGGCAATTTGGATTTCAACCTGGACGCTGTGTGGAGGATGCCTGGAGACACGTGAAGAGTACTGTCGACGCCAGCCCGGCAAGATATGTACTCGGAATCTTCGTGGATTTCAAAGGAGCATTTGACCACGTGGAGTGGGATGCTGTGCTACGCCGGCTGATCGACTCAGGCTGCCGAGAAGCCAGCTTGTGGCGAAGCTTCTTCTCTGGCAGGAGTGCGTGCATCGTCAGCAGATACGAGGAAGCATCTGTGCTGGTGACCAGAGGTTGCCCACAGGGCTCCATCAGTGGTCCATTCATTTGGAACCTCATGATGGATGTGCTTCTTCGGCGCTTGGAGCCTTTGTGCAAACTGAGCGCGTATGCAGACGACTTGCTACTTCTCGTTGAGGGAAACTCCCGAAACGATCTGGAGTCGAAAGGAGCGGAGTACATGTCCATCGTAGGAGCTTGGGGAACAGAGGTAGGCGTGTCCGTCTCCACCAGTAAGACGGCTGTCATGTTGCTGAAAGGCCAATTATCGGCTAATAGGCATCCGGGGTACGGTTGCTGGAGCAAGCCTGCCCTACGTTGACAAATACCGGTATCTGGGCATCACGGTCGGCGAGCGGTTGAATTTCAACCCGCATATCGCGTCTTTACGTGATCGGCTTAGCGGAGTCGTTGGTGTTTTGGCACGCGTACTACGGGTCGACTGGGGGATCAGTCCCCGTGCCAAGCGGACCATTTACACTGGACTCATGGTGCCTTGTGCGCTATTTGGTGCCTCAGTATGGTATGCCACGGCGATGAGACGAGTAAGGCCAGGATGCACCTACTGTCCTGCCAAAGGCGCATCCTTCTTGGATTCCTACCGGGTGTGCCGTACAGTGTCCACTGTGGCGCTGCAAGTTCTTGCTGGTGTTCCCCCGTTTGATCTGGCTGCCAAGAAATTGGCAATCAGTTTCAAACTCAAGCGCGATCACCCGCTGGAGGAGAGCGACTGGCTGTTTGGTCAAGATCTGTCGGGTCTTGATCACAAGCAGAAGATGGCGATGCTGGACGACCGTGTGCTGCAGGAGTGGCAAAGCAGATGGGATAATGGTGATGAACCCGGCCGGGTGACTCATCTTTTTATCCCGGATGCTGGGTTCGTCTTCAGCAGGCGAGACTTCGGTTTCAGCCTACGTGCTGGATTCCTGCTGACAGGCCATGGATCGCTGAATGCATTTCTACATGAGAGACGTCTAAGCGGAACGCCTGCATGTCTATGCGGTGCGGATAGCGAAGATGCGCTGCACGTTCTGTGTGTATGCCCCATATATGCAGATTTGCGTCACCTCGATGGACTTGGGATCGAATACCTGCATGGCGTCTGGAGGGTTTCTGGAGCGGTGGCGACACAGGAGAGGATGCAGCTATTGCAAACATTTGCCGATGCCGTGTTTCACAAGGCGTCGGCAATTGTTGTACCAGGAGGCGACGAATGGGCCGGCAGTCCCGAGCTGAATGGCTAAAACTGCATCACCCGTGTGGTTGGCGGGTCTTAGAATTCCTCCACAGCTTATCCCTGCTTGTCGTATGAGGCGACTAAACGGATAATTTCTTTTTGGCTGTCAGTCCCGAGCTGAAAAGCTAAAAACTGGCCTCACCCGTGTGGATGACGGGTCTTAGAATTTCACCACAGTGGACCTCCACTTATCGTACGAAGCGATTCTCGAGGTGCGTCACCAACGCTAACTGTTTGAGTTAAATTGGTAGTACCCTTGTGGTACGAAACCTGACCGGAGGTCTTCTGGTACCACGGGAGCCAGGTGCCCGCGGACTTTTGTCCGTCCTGGCACGGGTTGTGGCCCTTCGGGAGCATCGTGGTGGCTGTGGTTTATATCCAAATGCGGAGAGAGAGCGGAGTGCTCGACGTGAGTTGCGTAATACAACCGGTTGCCGTGAACCACAGATCGGCAGAGGTTTAGGTGGGCCTCGCTCCCCACACAGGAGGAAGTGTCCAGTCCAAACAACTGGCTCTTCAAATGTGTACCTGCGGTGAATTCCAAGGGGGCGCTGATCATGCTTAAATTGATCCCTGTGCTCGGGCACCGTGTGATAAGTCACTTGTGACAGGTGCACACGTAAAACACCGGAATTTATATGTCCCTATCTACTATCTAGCGAAACCACAGCCAAGGAACGGGCTTGGAATAATTAGCGGGGAAAGAAGACCCTTTTGAGCTTGACTCTAATCTGGCAGTGTAAGGAGACATAAGAGGTGTAGAATAAGTGGGAGATATTAAATTTCGGTTTAGTATCGACAATGAAATACCACTACTCTTATTGTTTCCTTACTTACTTGATTAAATGGAACGTGTATCATTTCCTAGCCATTATACGGATATATTTATTATATCTTATGGTATTGGGTTTTGATGCAAGCTTCTTGATCAAAGTATCACGAGTTTGTTATATAATCGCAAACAAATTCATTAATGAGAGAGTGCATTTATGTGTTCTTAAATTAAAAATTTGGTATAACTCCAATTACTCAGGTATGATCCAATTCAAGGACATTGCCAGGAGTAGGGAGTTTGACTGGGGCGGTACATCTCTCAAATAATAACGGAGGTGTCCCAAGGCCAGCTCAGTGCGGACAGAAACCACACATAGAGCAAAAGGGCAAATGCTGACTTGATCTCGGTGTTCAGTACACACAGGGACAGCAAAAGCTCGGCCTATCGATCCTTTTTGGTTTAAAGAGTTTTTAACAAGAGGTGTCAGAAAAGTTACCATAGGATAACTGGCTTGTGGCGGCCAAGCGTTCATAGCGACGTCGCTTTTTGATCCTTCGATGTCGGCTCTTCCTATCATTGTGAAGCAAAATTCACCAAGCGTTGGATTGTTCACCCATGCAAGGGAACGTGAGCTGGGTTTAGACCGTCGTGAGACAGGTTAGTTTTACCCTACTAATGACAAAACGTTGTTGCGACAGCATTCCTGCGTAGTACGAGAGGAACCGCAGGTACGGACCAATGGCACAATACTTGTTCGAGCGAACAGTGGTATGACGCTACGTCCGTTGGATTATGCCTGAACGCCTCTAAGGTCGTATCCGTGCTGGACTGCAATGATAAATAAGGGGCAATTTGCATTGTATGGCTTCTAAACCATTAAAAGTTTATTATTCATTTAATAGACGACGATGGATGTGATGCCAATGTTACATATAACATAGTAAATTGGAGGATCTTCGATCACCTGGTGCCGCGCTAGTTATATATTAAAACATTATTTAATACAATGACAAAGCCTTGAATCAATTGTAAACGACTTTTATAACAGGCAAGGTGTTGTAAGTGGTTGAGCAGCTGCCATACTGCGATCCACTGAAGCTTATCCTTTGCTTGACGATTCGATAAAATATATATGTTTAAGGCATATATAAAAAAATATTATATATATATTTATATATATAAATATGCAAAAATTGTATGCATAATTATTAATTATGTGTTATACAATTACGCATATAAGAAGAAAATTTATATAATATATAAATATATTATATATATATAAATAAATAATATATCTATGTGTACAAAATATACTTGTGTATTTTAAATATGCATTTATTTAGTATGCGTTAGTTATATATATTTATTTGGTAGCAAAAGGAACGCCATTATATTAGTGGCGAAAATTAATAATATGCATAGTAAGTATATCTATGTATACAAAATACACTTGCATATTTTATATATGCATTTATTTATTATGCGTTGGTTATATATATTTATTTGGTAGCAAAAGGAACGCCATTATATTAGTGGCGAAAATTAAGAATATGCATAGTATATATCTATGTGTACAAAATACTTGCGTATTTTATATATGCATTTATTTATAATGCGTTGGTTATATATATTTATTTGGTAGCAAAAGGAACGTCATCATATTAGTGGCGAAAATTAAGAATATGCAAAGGTATAACTATGTGTACAAAATACTTGCGTATTTTAAATATGCATTTATTTAGTATGCGTTAGTTATTTATATTTATTTGGTAGCAAAAGGAACGCCATTATATTAGTGGCGAAAATTAATAATATGCATAGTAAGTATATCTAAGTATACAAAATACTTGCATATTTTATATATGCATTTATTTATTATGCGTTGGTTATATATATTTATTTGGTAGCAAAAAACGCCATTATATTAGTGGCGAAAATTAAGAAATATGCATAGTATATCTATGTGTACAAAATACTTGCGTATTTTATATATGCATTTATTTATAATGCGTTGGTTATATATATTTATTTGGTAGCAAAAGGAACGTCATCATATTAGTGGCGAAAATTAAGAATATGCATAAGGTATAATATGTGTACAAAATACTTGCGTATTTTAAATATGCATTTATTTAGTATGCGTTAGTTGTATATATTTATTTGGTAGCAAAAGGAACGCCATTATATTAGTGGCGAAAATTAAGAATATGCATAGTATATCTATGTATACAAAATACTTGCATATTTTATATATGCATTTATTTATTATGCGTTGGTTATATATATTTATTTGGTAGCAAAAGGAACGCCATTATATTAGTGGCGAAAATCAAGAATATGCATAGTATATCTATGTGTACAAAATACTTGCGTATTTTATATATGCATTTATTTATTATGCGTTGGTTATATATATTTATTGGTAGCAAAAGGAACGCCATTATATTAGTGGCGAAAATTAAGAATATGCATAGTATATCTATGTGTACAAAAATACTTGTATATTTTAAATATGCATTTATTTAGTAAGCGTTAGTTATATATATTTATTTGGTAGCCAGAAGGACGCCATCATATTAGTGGCGAAAATTAAAAATATGCATGGTATATCTATGTGTACAAAATACTTGTGTATTTTAAATATACATTTATTTGGTACGCAATTACATGAATTGGTAGCCAGAAGGACGCCATCATATTAGTGGCGAAATTAAAAATATGCATGATATAAAAAAATATATACATTTATGTATGTATCTATATGAACAGAATACTTGCGTATTTTAAGTATGCATTTAATTTCATACACAATTATGTGTTTGGTAGCAAAAGAACGCCATCATATTAGTGGCACAAATTAAGACATGAGATATGAGTTCAACTTTGACAAAAAATTTCAACATATGAAAATTGAAGAAAAAACTTTTTAAATAGCATTTATACTGTTTATTAATATAATGAGATAAGATTTTGAATTTAACTTGAGAAAAAGATTTTTTGGACTTGGTGAATTTTTTATTGAACTGCAGCCATATGATATGAGGTTCTACCGAGAGATGAGTTCAACTTTGACAAAAAATTTCAACATATGAAAATTGAAGAAAAAACTTTTAAATATCATTTTATACAGTTTATTAATAAAATGAGATACAATTTTGAATTTAACTTGAGAAAAAAATTTTTTTTAACTTGGTGAATTTTTTATTGAATTGCAGCCATATGATATGAGGTTCTACCGAGAGATGAGTTCAACTATGACAAAAAATTTCAACATATGAAAATTGAAAGAAAAAAAACTTTTTAAATATCATTTTATACAGTTTATTAATATAATGAGATAAGATTTGAATTTAACTTGAGAAAAAAAATTTTTTGGACTTGGTGAATTTTTTATTGAACTGCAGCCATATGATATGAGGTTCTACCGAGAGATGAGTTCAACTTTGACAAAAAATTTCAACATATGAAAATTGAAGAAAAAACTTTTTAAATATCATTTTATACAGTTTATTAATATAATGAGATAAGATTTTGAATTTAAACTTGAGAAAAAAATTTTTTGGACTTGGTGAATTTTTTATTGAACTGCAGCCATATGATATGAGGTTCTACCGAGATATGAGTTCAACTTTGACAAAAAATTTCAACATATGAAAATTGAAAGAAAAAACTTTTTAAATATATCATTTTATACAGTTTATTAATAAAAATGAGATACGATTTTTGAATTTAACTTGAGAAAAAAATTTTTTGGACTGGACTTGGTGAATTTTTTATTGAACTGCAGCCATATGATATGAGGTTCTACCGAGATATGAGTTCAACTTTGACAAAAAATTTCAACATATGAAAATTGAAGAAAAACTTTTTAAATAGCATTTTATACTGGTTTATTAATATATGAGATAAGATTTTTAATTTAACTTGAGAAAAAAAATTTTTTGTAAATTGGACTTGGTGAACTATGAACTGCAGCCATATGATATGAGGTTCTACCGAGATATGAGTTCAACTTTGACAAAAAATTTCAACATATGAAAATTGTAGAAAAACTTTTTAATATATCATTTTATACAGTTTTTTTAATAAAATGAGATAATAAGATTTTGAATTTAACTGAGAAAAAAATTTTTTGGACTTGGTGAAGTTTTTAATATTGATACTGCAGATTTAACATATGATATAACTGGTTCTCTACCGAGGATATGAGTTTCAACTTTGAAAATAATTTTAAACAATGTTATAAACAATTTACGATTGTACTAGTATTTAATACAATTTGATAACAAATAAATGAAGTTTTGCCTTTGTATTATTAAAATAGTGCCACATAAAGATACATAGGTGGTAGAACCTTAGTAAATGAGCGGTTGTAGAAAACG
>NW_026263489.1:0-30135 GCF_009650485.2 Drosophila albomicans | reverse complement strand
GCTATGGTCTCGGTGGATGAGGTCACAACTTGAGATCGCAGGGACTTCAAGACGAAAAACTAAATCAGCCAGGGCGTCTGATGGCATTTGAAAGCACTGGCTGTTTAAGCTTCTTCCCCCCTCCCTTGCCTACAACTCCCTCGCCACTAAACTAAGTACTATACAAGCAGGCTTTGTGCTGTCAGCATAGGACATTCCAACCATCTGGAAACGAGCAGAGAATTCTTATACCCAAACCTGGCAAACCTTGAAGCCAATCTTGGCTCTTATCGTCCTGAAATAAAGTTGCTGTCGATCGGTTATACTCTCCAAAATACTGAAGAGTATTTTTGCGCAGAGTATTGCCCAGTGCTGGGCAAAAGAAGAAGCTGGGTGAATCCGTATCACCAGTATTGGCTTTCAGCGTTTTCCGTCACATAGATCCACCCCGGAACAATCCACGGAGCCGCGGATTACAGTTTTCTTTATAGTCTCAAAGTGATACTTGAGGACGCATTCGAGGGTAGAAGAACTACTGCTGCGCCCCTCGTAATGCTGACGTGAAGCGATAGCTTTTCACACGAGTCTTGGCACCCAGGGCTTACTGCTTAAAGCCTTAAGAGGGAAACCTCCTCAACCCCATCTTACGCATTATCTGGCAATCTTACCTCGACAACCAAGAAGCTTTTATGTCAGTAGCGGAGGACCATCAGAAGTATTGCGCGATCTACACAAAACCGGTTACTCGATAGCCGGCGATCCCTGCCGTTACCACAAGGCTGAACACGTTCCTAGGCCCTCTATTGATACAACGTGTACACAGCGGACATGCACCACATTTTTCAACGACGAACCTACTTGATCGTGCCACAATACGCCGAGAACACAGGCCTTCCTTCTGCACAGCAGGAACCACAGATGCGTCGGAAAATAATTCAAAATCAGCTAACACCATCGAGCCCTGGCTGCGGAGGTGGAACATCTCGGTAAACCCTGAGAAGTCCACGCAAACCACATTTGCACTCTCCGCAACGGCAATGTCCCGCCTGTAGTCTCAATGTGGAATATATTCCCGAAAATCCCACGCCAAATACCTGGGCATGAGCGTCCGACAGGCGGTTAACATGGCGCACACACATCCTAAGGAAGAGAAGAGGCTGAAGAGAGGTTGAAGCAATTCCAATGGCTCATTGGAAGACGCTCGAGCTTAAAAGCCATAAACTGCTTGTCTACAAAACCATCATTAAGCCAATCTGGAACTTATGGCATCCGCTGTGGGGGCAGCTGCCTGCAAATCAAACTGCAGGAACATCCAAGGCTGCAGGAACAAGGCTCTGAGAATGGTCTCTGAACGCTCTCCTTTACATTGACAACCAGCACCATCACGAGTACTCAGGGTTCCTGGTAGAAGATGAATTTCGAAAAGTGAGCACCGAATACCATCCATAGGGCTCCATAACCACCCAAACACATTGGCCATCAAAATCTTGGGCCAACAGCAACCGTCAGAAGACTAAAAGAAAACACCCCTCGACCTTCGCCCATGGGAGGATGAATGATTAGCCCTCCAGAACCCTACCAACCATCTCTTGTGAGAATTTAATCGACAAGGCTGTGCTCAAAAATTTAATACTTTGTTCCGTACCGACAGATTTTTATATATAATGACTTTATTGACGGCAAGACTCACTCCATATTACATAGTCAATATATTTTCAACGTTGTGAAAAATGAATGTATAGGTTTGTGACACGTTTTCTACAATGCTCTTATTTTTACTTAGTATTACCATCTAACGTATCTTTTTGTTGCACTAATTTAATAATACAACAGTAAAAACTTCATTATTTTTAACTTTTTTAATCATATTGCCTTCTATATGATTATTTTCATATATTATTTATATATGACTTATGCCGGCAAGACTCACTCCATATACATAGTCATATATATTTCACTTGTGAAATTTTTCTCATATGACATGCCTGCTCGACATCACCACCCTATATAGGTTTTGTGACACGTTTTCTACAACCAGCTCATTTTACTAAGGTATACCACCTAATGTATCTTTATGTTGCACTAATTTAATAATGCAACAGTAAAACTTCATTATTTTTAACTTTTTTAATCATATTGCCTTCTATATGATTATTTTCATATATTATTTATATATGACTTATGCCGGCAAGACTCACTCCATATACATAGTCATATATATATTTCACTTGTGAAATTTTTCTCATATGACATGCCTGCTCGACATCACCACCCTATATAGGTTTTGTGACACGTTTTTCTACAACCAGCTCATTTTTACTAAGGTATACCACCTAATGTATCTTTATGTTGCACTAATTTAATAATGCAACAGTAAAACTTCATTATTTTTAACTTTTTTAATCATATTGCCTTCTATATGATTATTTTCATATATTATTTATATATGACTTATGCCGGCATGACTCACTCCATATACATAGTCATATATATTTCACTTGTGAAATTTTTCTCATATGACATGCCTGCTCGACATCACCACCCCTATATAGGTTTTGTGACACGTTTTCTACAACTCTCATTTTACTTAGGTATACCACCTAATGTATCTTTATGTTGCACTAATTTAATAATGCAACAGTAAAACTTCATTATTTTTAACTTTTTTTAATCATATTGCCTTCTATATGATTATTTTTCATATATTATTTTATATATGACTTATGCCGGCATGACTCACTCCATATACATAGTCATATATATTTCACTTGTGAAATTTTTCTCATATGACATGCCTGCTCGACATCACCACCCCTATATAGGTTTTGTGACACGTTTTCTACAATGCTCATTTTACTAAGGTATACCATCTAACGTATCTTTATGTTGCACTAATTTAATAATGCAACAGTAAAACTTCATTATTTTTAACTTTTTTAATCATATTGCCTTCTATATGATTATTTTCATATATTATTTATATATGACTTATGCCGGCATGACTCACTCCATATACATAGTCATATATATTTCACTTGTGAAATTTTTCTCATATGACATGCCTGCCCGACATCACCACCCCTATATAGGTTTTGTGACACGTTTTCTACAATGCTCTCATTTATAAGTATACCATCTAACGTATCTTTATGTTGCACTAATTTAATAATACAACAGTAAAACTTCATTATTTTTTAACTTTTTTTAATCATATTGCCTTCTATATGATTATTTTCATATATTATTTATATATGACTTATGCCGGCATGACACTCCATATACATAGTCATATATATTTCACTTGTGAAATTTTTTTCTCATATGACATGCCTGCTCGACATCACCACCCCTATATAGGTTTTGTGACACGTTTTCTACAACCAGCTCATTTTACTAAGGTATACCACCTAATGTATCTTTATGTTGCACTAATTTAATAATGCAACAGTAAAACTTCATTATTTTTTAACTTTTTTAATCATATTGCCTTCTATATGATTATTTTCATATATTATTTATATATGACTTATGCCGGCATTACTCACTCCATATACATAGTCATATATATTTCACTTGTGAAATTTTTCTCATATGACATGCCTGCCCGACCTCACCACCCCTATATAGGTTTTGTGACACGTTTTTCTACAACCCGCTCTTATTTTACTAAGTATACCACCTAATGTATCTTTATGTTGCACTAATTTAATAATACAACAGTAAAACTTCATTATTTTTAACTTTTTTATTTAATCATATTGCCTTCTATATGATTATTTTCATATATTATTCAAAGTATGACTCATATCCGGCAGACCTCACTCATATATACATAGTCATATATATTTCACTTGTGAAATTTTTTCTCATATGACATGTGCTCGACATCACCACCCCTATATAGGTTTTGTGACACGTTTTTCTACAGTTAAATACCACCTAATGTATCTTTATGTCACTAATTTAATAATACAACAGTAAAACTTCATTATTTTTTAAAAGTTTTTTTAATCATATTTTCATATATGAAATTTTTTTCATATATTATTTATATATGACTTATGCCTCGGCAGAACCTCCATATACATGCAGTTCATATATATTTCACTTGTGAAATTTTTTTTCTCATAGTTAAATTCATGCCTGCTCTCATTTTATTACCACCCCCTTATATATTTTTTCACTGACACGTTTTATCTCTACAACCATAAACATTTTACAAAATAATGTATCTTTATTGGCACTAATTTTAATAATAAAACTAATATAAAATTTTAAATAATTTGTATTAAATATGTTAGTTTCATAATGTTTCTCAATTTTCATATGTTTAAATTTTTGTCAAAGTTGAACTCATATATCTCGGTAAACCTCATATCATATGGCTGACCTTCAATAAAAAATTCACCACACGTTTCCAAAAAATTTTTTCTCAAGTTAAATTCAAAATCTTATCTCAATTTTATTAATAAACTATATATAAAATGATATATAAAAAGTTTTTCTTCAATTTTCATATGTTGAAATTTTTTGTCAAAGTTGAACTCATATCTCGGTAGAACCTCATATCATATGGCTGCAGTTCAATAAAAAATTCACCAAGTCCAAAAAATTTTTTTTCTCAAGTTAAATTCAAAATCTTATCTCATTATATTAATAAACTGTATAAAATGATATTTAAAAAGTTTTTTCTTCAATTTTCATATGTTGAAATTTTTTTGTCAAAGTTGAACTCATATCTCGGTAGAACCTCATATCATATGGCTGCAGTTCAATAAAAAAATTCACCAAGTCCAAAAAATCTTTTTCTCAAGTTAAATTCAAAATCTTATCTCATTATATTAATAAACTGTATAAAAATGATATTTAAAAAGTTTTTTCTTCAATTTTCATATGTTGAAATTTTTTGTCAAAGTTGAACTCATCTCTCGGTAGAACCTCATATCATATGGCTGCAGTTCAATAAAAAATTCACCAAGTCAAAAAATCTTTTTTCTCAAGTTAAATTCAAAATCTTATCTCATTATATTAATAAACTGTATAAAATGATATTTAAAAAGTTTTTTCTTCAATTTTCATATGTTGAAATTTTTTTGTCAAAGTTGAACTCATCTCTCGGTAGAACCTCATATCATATGGCTGCAATTCAATAAAAAAATTCACCAAGTCCAAAAAATTTTTTTTCTCAAGTTAAATTCAAAATTGTATCTCATTATATTAATAAACTGTATAAAATGATATATTTAAAAAGTTTTTCTTCAATTTTCATATGTTGAAATTTTTTTGTCAAAGTTGAACTCATCTCTCGGTAGAACCTCATATCATATGGCTGCAGTTCAATAAAAAATTCACCAAGTCCAAAAAAAATCTTTTTCTCAAGTTAAATTCAAAATCTATATCTCATTATATTAATAAACTGTATAAAATGATATTTAAAAAGTTTTTTCTTCAATTTTCAATATGTTGAAATTTTTGTGTCAAAGTTTCAACTCATAGTCGTAAATCTCATATTTTGTACCATCATATCATATTCTGCACTAATATGATGGCGTTCACTGGTACCAAAAATAAATTGAATATATAACTAAATATACGCTTACTAAAATAAATAAATGCATATTTAATAATATACAAGTATTTCAATGTATTGTACACATATATATACTATGCATATTTGTACTTAATTTTCGCCACTAATATAATGGCGTTGAAAAATTTTTGCTACCAACTAAGTTGAACTCATCTCTCGGTATATATCATATGGCTGCATTCATATATAATTCACCAACGCATAAGTAAATAAATGCATATATAATTAATACGCAAGTATTTTTAAAAAGTTACACATAGATATAATATGCATATTTGAACTCATATTTTCGCCACTAATATGATGGCGTTCCTTTTGCTACCAAAATAATAATTATATATAACCAATGCATAATAAATATAATGCATATATAAAATATGCAAGTATTTTTGTATACATAGATATACTATGCATATCTTAATTTTCGCCACTAATATAATGGCGTTCCTTTTGCTACCAAATAAATATATATAAACTAACGCATACTAAATAAATGCATATTTAAAAATACGCAAGTATTTTGTACACATATTATATACTTTGCATATTCTTAATTTTCGCCACTAATATGATGACGTTCCTTTTGCTACCAAATAAATATATATAACCAACGCATTATAAATAAATGCATATATAAAATACGCAAGTATTTTGTACACATAGATATACTATGCATATTCTTAATTTTCGCCACTAATATATATGGCGTTCCTTTTGCTACCAAATAAATATATATAACCAACGCATAATAAATAAATGCATATATAAAATATGCAAGTATTTTGTATACATAGATATATACTATGCATATTATTAATTTTCGCCACTAATATAATGGCGTTCCTTTTGCTACCAAATAAATATATATAACTAACGCATACTAAATAAATGCATATTTAAAATACGCAAGTATTTTGTACACATAGTTATACCTTTGCATATTCTTAATTTTCGCCACTAATATGATGACGTTCCTTTTGCTACCAAATAAAATATATATAACCAACGCATTATAAATAAATGCATATATAAAATACGCAAGTATTTTGTACACATAGATATACTATGCATATTCTTAATTTTCGCCACTAATATAATGGCGTTCCTTTTGCTACCAAATAAATATATATAACCAACGCATAATAAATAAATGCATATATAAAATATGCAAGTATTTTGTATACATAGATATACTTACTATGCATATTATTAATTTTCGCCACTAATATAATGGCGTTCCTTTTGCTACCAAATAAATATATATAACTAACGCATACTAAATAAATGCATATTTAAAATACACAAGTATATTTTGTACACATAGATATATTATTTATTTATATATATATATATATATTATATATATATATAAATTTTCTTCTTATATGCGTAATTGTATAACACATAATTAATAATTATGCATACAATTTTGCATATTTATATATATAAAATATATATATAATATTTTTTATATATGCCTTAAACATATATATTTTATCGAATCGTCAAGCAAAGGATAAGCTTCAGTGGATCGCAGTATGGCAGCTGCTCAACCACTTACAACACCTTGCCTGTTATAAAAGTCGTTTACAATTGATTCAAGGCTTTGTCATTGTATTAAATAATGTTTTAATATATAACTAGCGCGGCACCAGGTGATCGAAGATCCTCCCAATTTACTATGTTATATGTAACATTGGCATCACATCCATCGTCGTCTATTAAATGAATAATAAACTTTTAATGGTTTAGAAGCCATACAATGCAAATTGCCCCTTATTTATCATTGCAGTCCAGCACGGATACGACCTTAGAGGCGTTCAGGCATAATCCAACGGACGTAGCGTCATACCACTGTTCGCTCGAACAAGTATTGTGCCATTGGTCCGTACCTGCGGTTCCTCTCGTACTACGCAGGAATGCTGTCGCAACAACGTTTTGTCATTAGTAGGGTAAAACTAACCTGTCTCACGACGGTCTAAACCCAGCTCACGTTCCCTTGCATGGGTGAACAATCCAACGCTTGGTGAATTTTGCTTCACAATGATAGGAAGAGCCGACATCGAAGGATCAAAAAGCGACGTCGCTATGAACGCTTGGCCGCCACAAGCCAGTTATCCCTATGGTAACTTTTCTGACACCTCTTGTTAAAAACTCTTTAAACCAAAAGGATCGATAGGCCGAGCTTTTGCTGTCCCTGTGTGTACTGAACACCGAGATCAAGTCAGCATTTGCCCTTTTGCTCTATGTGTGGTTTCTGTCCGCACTGAGCTGGCCTTGGGACACCTCCGTTATTATTTGAGAGATGTACCGCCCCAGTCAAACTCCCTACCTGGCAATGTCCTTGAATTGGATCATACCTGAGTAATTGGAGTTATACCAAATTTTTAAATTTAAGAACACATAAATGCACTCTCTCATTAATGAATTTGTTTGCGATTATATAACAAACTCGTGATACTTTGATCAAGAAGCTTGCATCAAAACCCAATACCATAAGATATAATAAATATATCCGTATAATGGCTAGGAAATGATACACGTTCCATTTAATCAAGTAAGTAAGGAAACAATAAGAGTAGTGGTATTTCATTGTCGATACTAAACCGAAATTTAATATCTCCCACTTATTCTACACCTCTTATGTCTCCTTACACTGCCAGATTAGAGTCAAGCTCAAAAGGGTCTTCTTTCCCCGCTAATTATTCCAAGCCCGTTCCCTTGGCTGTGGTTTCGCTAGATAGTAGATAGGGACATAAAGACCAGTGTTTTACGTGTGCACCTGTCACAAGTGACTTATCACACGGTGCCGAGCACAGGCATACAATTTAAGCGTTGATCAGCGCCCCCTTAGAGACTCTCCGCAGGTACACACTGAAGCACCAGCTGTTTGGCTGGGTACTTCCTCCTGTGTGGGGAGCGAGGCCCACCTAAAACCTCTTCCGATTTTTGGTTATCGGCAACCGGTTGTATTACGCAACTCCACGTCGAGCACTCCGCTCTCTCCGCATTTGGATGTAAACCACAGCCACCACGATGCTCCCGAAGGGCCACAACCCGTGCCAGAACGGACAAAAGTCCGCGGGCACCTGGCTCCCGTGGTACCAGAAAACCTCCGGTCAGGTTTCGTACCACAAGGGTACTACCAATTTAACTCCAAACAGTTAGCGTTGGTGACGCACTCGAGAATCGCTTCGTACGATAAGTGGAGGTCCACTGTGGTGAAATTGTAAGACCCGTCATCCACACGGGTGAGTCAGTTTTAGCTATAAGCTCGGGACTGACGGCCCAGCTACCCCGTTTAGTCGTCTCGTACGACAAACAGAGGTGCACTGTGGTGGAATTCTAAGACCCGCCAACCACACAGGTGAGGCCAGTTTTAGCTTTCAGCTCGGGACTGACAGCCCACAAGGAAATTATCCTTTTAGTCGCCTCATACGACAAGCAGGGATAAGCTATGGAGGAATTCTAAGACCCGCCAACCACACGGGTGAGACAGTTTTAGCCACTCAGCTCGGGACTGCCGGCCCATTCGTCGCCTCCTGGTACAACAATTGCCGACGCCTTGCGAACACGGCATCGGCAAACGTTTGCAATAGCTGCATCCTCTCCTGTGTCGCAACCGCTCCAGAAACTCTCCAGACGCCATGCAGGTATTCGATCCCAAGTCCATCGAGGTGACGCAAATCTGCATATATGGGGCATACACACAGAACGTGCAGCGCATCTTCGCTATCCGCACCGCATAGACATGCAGGCGTTCCGCTTAGACGTCTCTCATGCAGAAATGCATTCAGCGATCCATGGCCTGTCAGCAGGAATCCAGCACGTAGGCTGAAACCGAAGTCTCGCCTGCTGAAGACGAACCCAGCATCCGGGATAAAAAGATGAGTCACCCGGCCGGTTCATCACCATTATCCCATCTGCTTTGCCACTCCTGCAGCACACGGTCGTCCAGCATCGCCATCTTCTGCTTGTGATCAAGACCCGACAGATCTTGACCAAACAGCCAGTCGCTCTCCTCCAGCGGGTGATCGCGCTTGAGTTTGAAACTGATTGCCAATTTCTTGGCAGCCAGATCAAACGGGGGAACACCAGCAAGAACTTGCAGTGCCACAGTGGACACTGTACGGCACACCGGTAGGTATCCAAGAAGGATGCGCCTTTGGCAGGACAATAGGTGCCTCCTGGCCCTTACTAGTCTCATCGCCGTGGCATACCACACTGAGGCACCAAATAGCGCACAAGGCACCATGAGTCCAGTGTAAATGGTCCGCTTGGCACGGGGACTGATCCCCCAGTCGACCCGTAGTACGCGTGCCAAAACACACCAACGACTCCGCTCAGCCGATCACGTAAAGACGCGATATGCGGGTTGAAATTCAACCGCTCGCCGACCGTGATGCCCAGATACCGGTATTTGTCAGCGTAGGGCAAGCTTGCTCCAGCAAACCGTACCCCAGGCCGCCTATTAGCCACTGATGGAACCCTGTGGGCCAAACCTCTGGTTACCGGCACAGATGCTTCCTCGTATCTGCTGACGATGCACGCACTCCTGCCAGAGAAGAAGCTTCGCCACAAGCTGGCTTCTCGGCAGCCAGAGTCGATCAGCCGGCGTAGCACAGCATCCCACTCCACGTGGTCAAATGCTCCTTTAAAATCCACGAAGATTCCGAGTACATATCTTGCCGGGCTGGCGTCGACAGTACTCTTCACGTGTCTCCAGGCATCCTCCACACAGCGTCCAGGTTGAAATCCAAATTGCCATCTGCAGCCCTCCGGGAGCATGTCCTTCATTCGGCTGACCATGATACCCTCGAGCACCTTACCAAAGACTGGTAGCAGACATATACCACGATAAGAGCCAGGATCGCTCCTGTCCTTATCGGGCCCCTTAAGAAGAGGCACAACGCGTGGGCGTTTCCACTCAGAAGGGAAATGTCCTTCGGCTAAACAGCGGGAATACAACGCTGTAAGATGCTGAGGAATAGCACGCCAAACCTCCTTACAGATCACTCCAGTGATGCCGGCCATGCCAGGCGAGCGTCTGCTCCGTAGCCTGGCGACACAAGCACTCACTTCGTACTCGTCGAGTGTGGGCGGAAGCACATCTGGGATGGCAATCGGTGCATTCGACTCCGCAACGGGGAAGAAGTTACGGAGGAGCACTCGCGCACAGTCGTGCCATGTTACGACTGGCTCGCCATTTACCCGTAGGCAGCCCAACTCGGAATTCCGTTTGTGACGTCGGCAAATCCTGTAGACATGCCCCCAGGGATCATCCCGATTATCTCCAACGAAGCGACGCCAGTTGTCCTCCTTTGCCGACAGAATAAGCTTCTTGTACTGACCCACGGAGATCCGCAGGTCAGTAGCAAGTCGCCCTGCTTCATCGCTGCCACGACGACGAGCATTCTGTAGCCGCCGCCTCAGTCTCCTGACCTCTCGGCGCTTCGTACTGAGGTTGGCATTCCACCAGACCACTTTCCGAACGGCTCTCGGCTGCCTGCGTCCAAATACATGGTCGCATACACTGTGAACCAGTGCACGCGTTGCAGACACCTGGTCATCAATGGACATCTCCGTGTAGTCCTGCGGGAATTCCTCAAGCTTGCATACAAGCTCACCACGGAACGACTGCCAACGTGCATTGGAGAAGTTCCAGGACGGAACAGGAGCATCGCTCTCAACTGTGTCTCTGGGGTCTCGCGTCACCTCAACACAGATCGTGTTGTGGTCACTGAGATCCCACTCGTCCACTCTCCAGTCATATGTGGCCCACATAAGCGCTGCTTCGTTGGCAATCGTGACGTCGATATCACTCTGTCCGCGGTGATTATCGAACGTATACAAACTACTGACCTCATTTAGCACGCCGGCTCGGGATTCTAGAATCCACTCGGTCAGCAGCTCACCCCTATGGCGGTTCGAGTCGCCACGAGCACGCTCGAGCGATTTGCTGAACCACAAGGGGACACTGCATTCGCATCCAAGCCACAGATAACCGGGTTGCTACCAGCCAGTAGTAGCACGGCATCTAGATACGCAAGGTACGGTTCCATTCAGTGTTGTATTGGCAGTACACGGAGCTCAGGAAGATTGAGCCAAATCTTCCAGTGACACTCACGCATACGCCAAAGTCCGTGATGAGCGACTCAATAGGCATACAGATGGCATCCGGGTCGTCCAAAAAGATGGCAGCCTTCAAACGCCGATCAGCAAACACACGCATCCCGGCTGGAATGCCCGTAATGCCGTGCTCTCTGTCGACGTATGGTTCCTGCACCAAAGCGAACATGTGGCGGGAGTTTCGCTCCCGAGTTGCAAACTCAATGGTAGCGGCTCGACCTCGACCACAATTAGCTTGGATGAAGCTAAACACTTTAATGTCTAGCTTGCACCCTCGCTAAGACCGCACCATATATTGGGCACGTCTCCGACAGCATGTAATGCCCGGAGGGAAGCCCCTTGAAACGGCAGTTTCGGCAGTCCACCGGGCTAGCACATTTCAACGCTACATGGCCGGTCTGCCCGCATTGGCGGCATACTTCGTTTTTCAATCGGCATTGTGAAACCTTGTGGTCGAATCCCACACAGCGATGACACGCATATGTTCGGACGAGCGACCCTACAGCGGAAGGAAAACCACTTGATGTAGACCCGCCCGGTCTTATCAAGCACCGCTTGCGCCTTTTCGTCACATTCGAGTGTCAGATTGACTCTAACACCGTCAGTGACCGACCACGGCTTCGACGCCATATGCACCATCTTCTTGAAGGCCGACGGCGAGAACTCCTCCTTGAAGTGGTTCTCATAGAGCTCGTCCATGAAGACTTCCGGTAGAATCGCTGTGTCCACGTCGAACACGGTGATCTTCGACCTGACTCCACGGTTGGGCTCAACCTCCAGGCCGACCTCATTAAACTTCGCGTTGGCCACCACTTTGTTCATCTCGCTCCTCGACGGCGTACGAATGACGGCGCCACCGCGCTTCAATTCACGGACTTCGTGAACCCTAACGCCCAGAGCTGGAGCAACTTGGCTCATCACCTTATCAGCAATCTCCTTGCCCGACACTGTCGGGTCCTTGCTCGTCACTACAGCCGACCACGTTTCCACGGGCTTTTTGGCTGCAGGAGCATTTCTAGGAGCGGCCATCGGGGCGACGCCGGAGACAGCTCTGGTGGCAGCACCACTCGTACTTGGGGCCGTAAAGGGCGCAGCAGCTGGTTGGCGCACCGCAACCTTCGTCTCCAAGACGGCGTTTCGCACAACAAGCGCGGTCACCAGCTCGCCAAGCCTGGCAGTTGCCTCCAAAACGGCGATGGCCGCTTCCGGCGCCAGTCCAGCGCGCAGCACAGCGGACCTCACCGTCTGGTCTACACCCGCCAGCTGAGCCAATACGGCATCAGACCCTTCCTTCACCACACTGGCAGCAACAAAACTACCAGCGGGAGCTGGACAGGCAGGCGCGCTCAGTCGGGCGATAGCCTGTACAGGGGCGACAGTAGCAGCAGCAACTCCATCGGCGACTCCAGCGGCGGTTCCATCGGCGACTCCAGCGGCGGTTCCAACGGCGGTTCCAGCGGCGGTTTCAGCGGCGGTTTCAGCGGCGGATCCAGCGGCGGTTCCAGCGGCGGCTTCAGCGGCGGTTCCAGCGGCGGTTCCAGCGGCGGTTCCAGCGGCGTTTCCTCCAATAAAGGAGACAGCCAGCCGCTTGGCAGAGGATGCATCGTCGCTGCCAACCAGGTTGGGCGACGATACAGCCTTGTTTTCGCGGCTTTCTACCTCGCTTCCCGCGTGGACGATCTTCCGAGACGGACATCTCGCTCGTATCGCTACATACGCTGGCACTTGATCTCGTGTGCATCATGGCGCCAACGGTTCGCAGTTTAAACTGCGCAAGCAGTTAACCGCGCAAGCAGTTAAACCTCGCAAGCAGTACACCACACGCACTCGCAAGCAGTAAACCGAAGCAGGGAGCAACACAAGCAGTACACACCAAGCAGTCCGATTTAAAGCAGTTCACAATTCAAGCAGTACGCCCGTTGCAAGCAGTGCACTTAAGCAGTTCGAATCACACAGCTTTTGTCCGCGACGAAAACAATAAGCTCTTGCACTTCACTATTTACAGTAATTACAAGTTACTGTAAACAAAACACCGTAACTTCGCTTGTTTACTATCTCGGCGACAATAACAAAGTACCGCAATTTCTTATACAAAACAGCGCGCACGTCTGCTCTGGTCGACAGTCAAAAACAAACTGAGTAGTAGATAGGGACATAAATTCCGGTGTTTTACGTGTGCACCTGTCACAAGTGACTTATCACACGGTGCCCGAGCACAGGGATCAATTTAAGCATGATCAGCGCCCCCTTGGAATTCACCGCAGGTACACATTTGAAGAGCCAGTTGTTTGGACTGGACACTTCCTCCTGTGTGGGGAGCGAGGCCCACCTAAAACCTCTGCCGATCTGTGGTTCACGGCAACCGGTTGTATTACGCAACTCCACGTCGAGCACTCCGCTCTCTCCGCATTTGGATATAAAACACAGCCACCACGATGCTCCCGAAGGGCCACAACCCGTGCCAGGACGGACAAAAGTCCGCGGGCACCTGGCTCCCGTGGTACCAGAAGACCTCCGGTCAGGTTTCGTACCACAAGGGTACTACCAATTTAACTCCAAACAGTTAGCGTTGGTGACGCACCTCGAGAATCGCTTCGTACGATAAGTGGAGGTCCACTGTGGTGAAATTCTAAGACCCGTCATCCACACGGGTGAGGCCAGTTTTAGCTTTTCAGCTCGGGACTGACAGCCCAAAAAGAAATTATCCGTTTAGTCGCCTCATACGACAAGCAGGAAGCTGTGGAGGAATTCTAAGACCCGCCAACCACACGGGTGATGCAGTTTTAGCCATTCAGCTCGGGACTGCCGGCCCATTCGTCGCCTCCTGGTACAACAATTGCCGACGCCTTGTGAACACGGCATCGGCAAATGTTTGCAATAGCTGCATCCTCTCCTGTGTCGCCACCGCTCCAGAAACCCTCCAGACGCCATGCAGGTATTCGATCCCAAGTCCATCGAGGTGACGCAAATCTGCATATATGGGGCATACACACAGAACGTGCAGCGCATCTTCGCTATCCGCACCGCATAGACATGCAGGCGTTCCGCTTAGACGTCTCTCATGCAGAAATGCATTCAGCGATCCATGGCCTGTCAGCAGGAATCCAGCACGTAGGCTGAAACCGAAGTCTCGCCTGCTGAAGACGAACCCAGCATCCGGGATAAAAAGATGAGTCACCCGGCCGGGTTCATCACCATTATCCCATCTGCTTTGCCACTCCTGCAGCATACGGTCGTCCAGCATCGCCATCTTCTGCTTGTGATTAAGACCCGACAGATCTTGACCAAACAGCCAGTCGCTCTCCTCCAGCGGGTGATCGCGCTTGAGTTTGAAACTAATTGCCAATTTCTTGGCAGCCAGCTCAAACGGGGAACACCAGCAAGAACTTGCAGTGCCACAGTGGACACTGTACGGCACACCGGTAGGTATCCAAGAAGGATGCGCCTTTGGCAGGACAATAGGTGCCTCCTGGCCCTTACTAGTCTCATCGCCGTGGCATACCACACTGAGGCACCAAATAGCGCACAAGGCACCATGAGTCCAGTGTAAATGGTCCGCTTGGCACGGGGACTGATCCCCCAGTCGACCCGTAGTACGCGTGCCAAAACACCAACGACTCCGCTCAGCCGATCACGTAAAGACGCGATATGCGGGTTGAAATTCAACCGCTCGCCGACCGTGATGCCCAGATACCGGTATTTGTCAGCGTAGGGCAAGCTTGCTCCAGCAAACCGTACCCCAGGCCGCCTATTAGCCGATAATTGGCCTTTCAGCAACATGACAGCCGTCTTACTGGTGGAGACGGACACGCCTACCTCTGTTCCCCAAGCTCCTACGATGGACATGTACTCCGCTCCTTTCGACTCCAGATCGTTTCGGGAGTTTCCCTCAACGAGAAGCAGCAAGTCGTCTGCATACGCGCTCAGTTTGCACAAAGGCTCCAAGCGCCGAAGAAGCACGTCCATCATGAGGTTCCAAATGAATGGACCACTGATGGAACCCTGTGGGCAACCTCTGGTCACCAGCACAGATGCTTCCTCGTATCTGCTGACGATGCACGCACTCCTGCCAGAGAAGAAGCTTCGCCACAAGCTGGCTTCTCGGCAGCCTGAGTCGATCAGCCGGCGTAGCACAGCATCCCACTCCACGTGGTCAAATGCTCCTTTGAAATCCACGAAGATTCCGAGTACATATCTTGCCGGGCTGGCGTCGACAGTACTCTTCACGTGTCTCCAGGCATCCTCCACACAGCGTCCAGGTTGAAATCCAAATTGCCATCTGCAGCCCTCCGGGAGCATGTCCTTCATTCGGCTGACCATGATACCCTCGAGCACCTTACCAAAGACTGGTAGCAGACATATACCACGATAAGAGCCAGGATCGCTCCTGTCCTTATCGGGCCCCTTGAGAAGTGGCACAACGCGCGGGCGTTTCCACTCAGAAGGGAAATGTCCTTCGGCTAAACAGCGGGAATACAACGCTGTAAGATGCTGCGGAATAGCACGCCAAACCTCTTTACAGATCACTCCAGTGATGCCGTCCATGCCAGGCGAGCGTCTGCTCCGTAGCCTGGCGACACAAGCACTCACTTCGTACTCGTCGAGTGTGGGCGGAAGCACATCTGGGATGGCAATCGGTGCATTCGACTCCGCAACGGGGAAAAAGTTACGGAGGAGCACTTTCGCACAGTCGTGCCATGTTACGACTGGCTCGCCATTTACCCGTAGGCAGCCCAGCTCGGAATTCCGTTTGTGACGTCGGCAAATCCTGTAGACATGCCCCCAGGGGTCATCCCGATTATCTCCAACGAAGCGACGCCAGTTGTCCTCCTTTGCCGACAGAATAAGCTTCTTGTACTGACCCACGGAGATCCGCAGGTCGGTAGCAAGTCGCCCTGCTTCATCGCTGCCACGACGACGAGCATTCTGTAGCCGCCGCCTCAGTCTCCTGACCTCTCGGCGCTTCGTACTGAGGTTGGCATTCCACCAGACCACTTTCCGAACGGCTCTCGGCTGCCTGCGTCCAAATACATGGTCGCATACACTGTGAACCAGTGCACGCGTTGCAGACACCTGGTCATCAATGGACATCTCCGTGTAGTCCTGCGGGAATTCCTCAAGCTTGCATACAAGCTCACCACGGAACGACTGCCAACGTGCATTGGAGAAGTTCCAGGACGGAACAGGAGCATCGCTCTCAACTGTGTCTCTGGGGTCTCGCGTCACCTCAACACAAATCGTGTTGTGGTCACTGAGGTCCCACTCGTCCACTCTCCAGTCATATGCGGCCCACATAAGCGCTGCTTCGTTGGCAATCGTGACGTCGATATCACTCTGTCCGCGGTGATTATCGAACGTATACAAACTACTGACCTCATTTAGCACGCCGGCTCGGGATTCTAGAATCCATTCGGTCAGCAGCTCACCCCTTCGGCGGTTCAAGTCGCCACGAGCACGCTCGAGCGATTTGCTGAACCACAAGGGGGACACTGCATTCGCATCCAAGCCACAGATAACCGGATTGCTACCAGCCAGTAGTAGCACGGCATCTAGATACGCAAGGTACGGTTCCAAATCAGTGTTGTATTGGCAGTACACGGAGCTCAGGAAGATTGAGCCAAATCTTCCAGTGACACTCACGCATACGCCAAAGTCCGTGATGAGCGACTCAATAGGCATACAGATGGCATCCGGGTCGTCCAAAAAGATGGCAGCCTTCAAACGCCGATCAGCAAACACACGCATCCCGGCTGGAATGCCCGTAATGCCGTGTCTTTTGTCGACGTATGGTTCCTGCACCAAAGCGAACATGTGGCGGGAGTCTCGCACCCGAGTTGCAAACTCAACGGTAGCGGCTCGACCTCGACCACAATTAGCTTGGATGAAGCTAAACATTTTAATGTCTAGCTTGCACCCTTGCTAAGACCGCACCATATATTGGGCACGTCTCCGACAGCATGTAATGCCCGGAGGGAAGCCCCTTGAAACGGCAGTTTCGGCAGTCCACCGGGCTAGCACATTTCAACGCTACATGGCCGGTCTGCCCGCATTGGCGGCATACTTCGTTTTTCAATCGGCATTGTGAAACCTTGTGGTCGAATCCCACACAGCGATGACACGCGTATGTTCGGACGAGCGACCTACAGCGGAAGGAAAACCACTTGATGTAGACCCGTCCGGTCTTATCAAGCACCGCTTGCGCCTTTTCGTCACATTCTAGTGTCAGATTGATTCTGACACCGTCAGTGACCGACCACGGCTTCGACGCCATATGCACCATCTTCTTGAAGGCCGACGGCGAGAACTCCTCCTTGAAGTGGTTCTCATAGAGCTCGTCCATGAAGACTTCCGGTAGAATCGCTGTGTCCACGTCGAACACGGTGACTTTCGACCTCACTCCACGGTTGCGCTCAACCTCCAGACCGACCTCGTTGAACTTCGCGTTGGCCACCACTTTTTTGATTTCACTTCTTGACGGCGTACGAATGACGGCGCCACCGCGCTTCAATTCACGGATTTCGTGAACCCTAACGCCCAGAGCTGGAGCAACTTGGCTCATTACCTTATCGGCAATCTCCTTGCCCGACACTGTCGGGTCCTTGCTCGTCACCACAGCCGACCACGTTTCCACGGGCTTCTTGGCTGCAGGAGCATTTCGAGGTGCGGCAATCGGGGCAACGCCGGAGACAGCTCTGGTGCCAGCACCACTCGTACTTGGGGCCGTAAAGGGCGCAGCAGCTGGTTGGCACAACGCAACCTTCGTCTCCAAAACGGCGTTTCGCACAACTAGCGCGGTCACCAGCTCGCCAAGCCGGGCAGTTGCCTCCAAAACGGCGATGGCCGCTTCCGGCGCCATTCCAGCGCGCAGCACAGCGGACCTCACCGTCTGGTCTACACCCGCCAGCTGAGCCAATACGGCATCAGACCCTTCCTTCACCACACTGGCAGCAACAAAATTACCAGCAGGAGCTGGACAGGCAGGCCCGCTCATTCGGGCGATAGCCTCCACCGTAGCGGGTGCAGGGGCGGCAGTAGCAGCAGCAACTCCATCGGCGACTCCAGCGGCGGTTCCAGCAGCGGTTCCAGCGGCGGCTCCAGCGGCGGATCCAGTGGCGACATCGTTGACGGCTGCTCCATCGGCGTTGGCTCCAATGAAGGAGACAGCCAGCCGCTTGGCAGAGGAGGCATCGTCGCTCGCAACCAAGATGGGCGACGATACAGCCCTATTCCGCGCCCGTCTGCTCCTTTTCTCTTTCACTTTTGGGCGATCCTCTGAAATGGACATTTCAGACTCGCTACACACACTCGACATTCCGCGCATTTTATTGTTCATCACAACAACCGCAGAAGAAATACTGCAAGCAGTAAAACCCAAGCAGTGCAACCAGTACACTTGTGGCAAGCAGTGTACTCAGTGTAAGGTCCAAATTAACAAGCTTTTGTCCGTGACAAAAACTGTGAGCTTTTCTCAACTTTCTTATTTTCTTCTTCTTCTTTTATTGCTATTCACTGAAAGAACTAGGACTAGAACTAGAACTAGAACTAGAACTAGAACTTTTCACGCACGTGGTATTAATTTTCCACAAAAGAAATTAAATTTCTCGGAAAATCTAAGTGTCACTGTCACTATTTTCTATCCAAATTATTGCGTTTAGGTTCCCGCACGGGACACACTAAATTCCGTCTTTGTCGGCACTGTTTTTATCGTGTTACGCGATTTTCGTACGGAGCGCACGGGACGCACGTCTGCTCACTTCGGAAGTTCGTTCGCAACTGAGTAGATAGGGACAGTAGGAATCTCGTTAATCCATTCATGCGCGTCACTAATTAGATGACGAGGCATTTGGCTACCTTAAGAGAGTCATAGTTACTCCCGCCGTTGACCCGCGCTTACTTGAATTTCTTCACTTTGACATTCAGAGCACTGGGCAGAAATCACATTGTGTCAACACCCGCTAGGGCCATCACAATGCTTTGTTTTAATTAGACAGTCGGATTCCCCAAGTCCGTGCCAGTTCTGAATTGATTGTTAATTGATAATCGTTATAATTTAAAAGAACTAGCTGGTTGCCCAACTAGTATTCTTAAAAATTTTAGCAAGAAAGTTCCACAATTGGCTACGTAACTAAACTATCCGGGGAACAAGAAACTACCATAAATGATAGAAACTCTATTTACCCAGAACGAGCACATAAACCATGTTATTGTTTCCCAATCAAGCCCGACTATCTCAATCTTCAGAGCCAATCCTTATCCCGAAGTTACGGATCTAATTTGCCGACTTCCCTTACCTACATTATTCTATCGACTAGAGACTCTTCACCTTGGAGACCAGCTGCGGATATTGGTACGGCCTGTTGAGAAGTTTGCGTGTCCCCACCATAAATTTTCAAGGTCCGAGGAGAAAATATCGACACAACAGTATATGTCATGCTCTTCTAGCCCATCTACCATATCTCTCTGCGAAAGACTTCCATGGTAGTACGGCTATAAAACAGAAAAGAAAACTCTTCCGATATCTCTCGACGGCTTCTTTATGGTCGTTCCTGTTGCCAGGATGAGCACGAGGCCCATATTTAATAACAAACGGATACTCAACAGGTTACGGAATTGGAACCGTATTCCCTTTCGTTCAAAATTATTCAAGTTTTTTAATTATGACAAAATATAAATTTTAGTTACTTTTTTTTACTTGAAAATTTTCGGCTTTCGCCTTGAACTTAGGACCGACTAACTCGTGATCAACCACTGTTCACACGAAACCCTTCTCCACTTCAGTCCTCCAAGGTCTCATTCGATTATTTGCTACTACCACCAAGATCTGTACCAATGACGGCTCCATGCAGGCTTACGCCAAACACTTCTAAGCACACCATTGTACCTTCCTACTCACTAAAGTTTCAAAATTTATATTACAAGTAATATAAATCATCTACTTTAGCGGTAATGTATAGGTATACAACTTAAGCGCCATCCATTTTAAGGGCTAGTTGCTTCGGCAGGTGAGTTGTTACACACTCCTTAGCGGATTTCGACTTCCATGATCACCGTCCTGCTGTTTTAAGCAACCAACGCCTTTCATGGTTTCTGAATGAGTTGTTAATTTGGGCACCGTAACATTACGTTTGGTTCATCCCACAGCGCCAGTTCTGCTTACCAAAAGTGGCCCACTGGGCACATTATATCATAACCTTAAACTTCATATCAAGAAAGTTAAGGTTCTTACCCATTTAAAGTTTGAGAATAGGTTAAGATCGTTTCGACCCTAAGGCCTCTAATCATTCGCTTTACCAGATAAGATTATTTTATACAACAGTTAAATGCACCAGCTATCCTGAGGGAAACTTCGGAAGGAACCAGCTACTAGATGGTTCGATTGGTCTTTCGCCCCTATACTCAATTCTGACAATCGATTTGCACGTCAGAACTGTTTCGGTCTTCCATCAGGGTTTCCCCTGACTTCAACCTGATCAAGTATAGTTCACCATCTTTCGGGTCACAGCATATATGCTCAAGGTACGTTCCAGTTAGAGGCATAAATAATATAAATATTATTATACATAACTATATAGAACGCCCCGGGATTGCGTTAATCAACTATAAATAGTTAAAAAACTAATCCCAATAATAGTCAAGTTAATTACGCTATTAGGTTTATATCCCAATAACTTGCACATATGTTAGACTCCTTGGTCCGTGTTTCAAGACGGGTCCCGAAGGTATCCTGAATCTTTCGCATTGTTAATCATACAAGTGCTTATAATAAACATAAAAATCAATGATAATCATGCCATTATATAATTCCGAAAAATTAACGCACTGTACTCATATAATCTATCAGCACTTTATCAAATTTTTTGAAATTTATTTTATGTTAAAATGCAAGCACTCTAATTTAAATAAACTCTTATCAAAATTGTTTGATAAATTCCATACATGCTAATAGATTACAATGTCCTTATATGGAAAAAATGCACACTATCGTTATAATATTGATTAAATATTACAATTCTAATGATGAATTTTCCATAACGGATATTCAGGTTCATCGGGCTTAACCTCTAAGCAGTTTCACGTACTATTTAACTCTCTATTCAGAGTTCTTTTCAACTTTCCCTCACGGTACTTGTTTACTATCGGTCTCATGGTTATATTTAGTTTTAGATGGAGTTTACCACCCACTTAGTGCTGCACTATCAAGCAACACGACTCTTTGGAAACATCATCTAATAATCATTAACGTTATACGGGCCTGGCACCCTCTATGGGTAAATGGCCTCATTTAAGAAGGACTTAAATCGTTAATTTCTCATACTAGAATATTGACGTTCCATACACTGCATCTCACATTTGCCATATAGACAAAGTGACTTAGTGCTGAACTGATTTCTTTTCGCTCGCCGCTACTAAGAAAATCCTTGTTAGTTTCTTTTCCTCCCCTAATTAATATGCTTAAATTCAGGGGGTAGTCCCATATGAGTTGAGGTTGTTTAATTACACTTATAGACAATTCTCTGCCTATTTTGAAATATACTATTTTTTTCTTGAAGGTCCATAATATTCACAAAATTATTCTTTATACCATATTCGTTAATAAGAGGCAATTCTAGTTTATAAAATAATATATTTTATGCTAGACATTCCTCAATATTATTTGAAATGAATAAAGAACATATAATTCTTCAAATTTCTCATGCAACAGAGTTTTAGTATTTTCATTTATTAATTCATATTATGAATATCTTAAGCGAGAACTTTTTAGATTCACACTTATATTATCCAATAATATACAATGTGCTTAAAATTCCGAAAAATTTTAAACAACTTATTTAGCATAGTCTTACAACCCTCAACCATATGTAGTCCAAGCAGCACTAAAAAATTAATTAAAGTACATAACAGCATGGACTGCGATATGCGTTCAAAATGTCGATGTTCATGTGTCCTGCAGTTCACACGATGACGCACAGTTTGCTGCGTTCTTCATCGACCCATGAGCCGAGTGATCCACCGCTTAGAGTGATACAATTTTTTTTTTATTTCATTACGTCAAGAATATTTTTATTGAAAGAAATTAAAAATACACCATTTTACTGGCATATATCAATTCCTTCAATAAAATTTTTTTTTTTATACCTAAATAAATGTTGCGAAATGTCTTAGTTTTACATAATCGATAATAATAAGATATATGACAAGTATATTTTTAGCTAAATTTATTTATTATGATCAACATATGTAAAGCGTTAACCTGCAAACAGGTACAACATTGTTTTTCTTTAGGTGTTGCGAACCAATGTATGCGCACTGGAATATGCACAATACATTTTGCAACGCATGTATATTATGGTACATATACACGCAGTTTTTTATTTTATCCAAAACACATAAAACACTCTTAATACAGTATATAATAATAATAATACATGACAAACGGTTTTTAGCTAATTTAAATTATTATATGTTGCATAATTGTATCTCATATGATTGAATAAAATATTTATATTTATTAGTTACATAATTTATTAAATATTGCAATTCCCTAAAAGAGAAAAACAAAATTTAATTTATTAACGGTTAGATGCATTAAAACAATAATGATCCTTCCGCAGGTTCACCTACGGAAACCTTGTTACGACTTTTACTTCCTCTAAATAATCAAGTTCGGTCAACTTTTGCGAAACAACCGCAACACACAAGGCGTCACAGTGATCACGTCCCGGAGACCTCACTAAATAATTCAATCGGTAGTAGCGACGGGCGGTGTGCACAAAGGGCAGGGACGTAATCAATGCGAGTTAATGACTCACACTTACTGGGAATTCCAAGTTCATGTGAACAGTTTCAGTTCACAATCCCAAGCATGAAAGTGGTTCAGCGGTTTACCCGGACCTCTCGGTCTAGGAAATACACGTTGATACTTTCATTGTAGCGCGCGTGCAGCCCAGGACATCTAAGGGCATCACAGACCTGTTATTGCTCAATCTCATTATTGCTAGACGCAATTTGTCCATTTAAGAAGCTAGTGTCCTTATAATGGGACAAACCAACAGGTACGGCTCCACTTATATAAACACATTCAAACACAATAAACATTTTACTGCCACCATGAATGAAGGCTATATAAGCTTCAACACCATAATCCTGAAGATATCTATTTAATATATTTGAGTCTCGTTCGTTATCGGAATTAACCAGACAAATCACTCCACGAACTAAGAACGGCCATGCACCACCACCCATAGATTCGAGAAAGAGCTATCAATCTGTCTTACACACTTATGTTCGGACCTGGTAAGTTTTCCCGTGTTGAGTCAAATTAAGCCGCAGGCTCCACTCCTGGTGGTGCCCTTCCGTCAATTCCTTTAAGTTTCAGCTTTGCAACCATACTTCCCCCGGAGCCCAAAAGCTTTGGTTTCCCGGGAAGCGACTGAGAGAGCCATAAAAGTAGCTACACCCAATTGCTAGCTGGCATCGTTTATGGTTAGAACTAGGGCGGTATCTGATCGCCTTCGAACCTCTAACTTTCGTTCTTGATTAATGAAAACATCTTTGGCAAATGCTTTCGCTTAAGTTAGTCTTACGACGGTCCAAGAATTTCACCTCTCGCGTCGTAATACTAATGCCCCCAAACTGCTTCTATTAATCATTACCTCTTGATCTGAAAACCAATGAAAGCAGAACAGAGGTCTTATTTCATTATCCCATGCACAGAATATTCAGGCATTTGAAGCCTGCTTTAAGCACTCTAATTTGTTCAAAGTAATTGTACCGGCCCACAATAACACTCGATGAAGAGCACTAATGCAGGTTTTTAAATAGGAGGAACATATAAAAAAGTACAAGTACCTAATTATATATAAGAACTCCACCGGTAATACGCTTACATACATAAAGGTATAGTACTAACTACAATTGTAAGTTGCACTACCCGTATGAAGCACAAGTTCAACTACGAACGTTTTAACCGCAACAACTTTAATATACGCTATTGGAGCTGGAATTACCGCGGCTGCTGGCACCAGACTTGCCCTCCAATAGGTCCTTGTTAAAGGATTTAAAGTGTACTCATTCCAATTACAGGGCCTCGGATATGAGTCCTGTATTGTTATTTTTCGTCACTACCTCCCCGAGCTGGGAGTGGGTAATTTACGCGCCTGCTGCCTTCCTTAGATGTGGTAGCCGTTTCTCAGGCTCCCTCTCCGGAATCGAACCCTGATTCCCCGTTACCCGTTGCAACCATGGTAGTCCTAGATACTACCATCAAAAGTTGATAGGGCAGACATTTGAAAGATCTGTCGTCGGTACGAGACCATACGATCTGCATGTTATCTAGAGTTCAACCAGTGTAACGATCTTGCGATCGCTTGGTTTTAGCCTAATAAAAGCACACGTTCCAGAAGGTCCGTGTTTTAATTGCATGTATTAGCTCTAGAATTACCACAGTTATCCAAGTAACTGTTAACGATCTAAGGAACCATAACTGATATAATGATGAGCCTTTTGCGGTTTCACTATTAATTCGTGTGTACTTAGACATGCATGGCTTAATCTTTGAGACAAGCATATAACTACTGGCAGGATCAACCAGAATAATGTTCATTTCATTATGTAAATATATTTAAAATATAATTACATAAATCTTCAAATATGTAAAATACATGACAACTCACAAATATTTTTGAATAACAAACGATAATATTCAATAATTGTATATATATATATGTTATACTTGACATGTACTATACGAATGTGGCCATAATTAGATGGCATTCACGTTCGCTAGTTATAATTCACAATTGTTTATATAAAATATATACTTATATATAAAATATATATGCATATAATCGTTCAAAAATATCATTTTATTTCAACTTACTAAATATATATTATATCACACATGCATATTTATAATTTAAATTCAATTAATTGAATAAAAAATTATTTTATTTTGATGACAAATTGATAATTTTATCTAATTCTGCATTTACGTGTAGACAATATTATATATTAGTAAAAACCTCCGTCCACAATAGTGTCCTAGAGGATTTTTCAATTATTCACAAAATATATTAATTCTTTAGCTACGAAACACCGTCTTCTTTTGAAAAAGACATTTAATACATTATATGCTTATATAATAGTAGTAATAATTATATAACCATATAATAGTATCAATTTTTATATCGGATGAGACTAATAATTAATTAATAATAACATAATTATTACTTAATATGCAAACTGAAATATATGCATCCAATACATATATACGTGATGAGCACACACTGCCACCATGTATAGGTTTTGTGACACACGTTTTCTACAATGCTCTTATTTTATTTAGTATTACCATCTAACGTATCTTTTTGTTGCACTAATTTAATAATACAACAGTAAAACTTCATTATTTTTTAACTTTTTTAATCATATTGCCTTCTATATGATTATTTTCATATATTATTTATATATGACTTATGCCGGCAAGACTCACTCCATATACATAGTCATATATATTTCACTTGTGAAATTTTTCTCATATGACATGCCTGCTCGACATCACCACCCCTATATAGGTTTTGTGACACGTTTTCTACAACCAGCTCATTTTACTAAGGTATACCACCTAATGTATCTTTATGTTGCACTAATTTAATAATGCAACAGTAAAACTTCATTATTTTTAACTTTTTAATCATATTGCCTTCTATATGATTATTTTCATATATTATTTATATATGACTTATGCCGGCAAGACTCACTCCATATACATAGTCATATATATTTCACTTGTGAAATTTTTCTCATATGACATGCCTGCTCGACATCACCACCCCTATATAGGTTTTGTGACACGTTTTCTACAACCAGCTCATTTTACTAAGGTATACCACCTAATGTATCTTTATGTTGCACTAATTTAATAATGCAACAGTAAAAACTTCATTATTTTTAACTTTTTTAATCATATTGCCTTCTATATGATTATTTTCATATATTATTTATATATGACTTATGCCGGCATGACACTCACTCCATATAATAGTCATATATATTTCACTTGTGAAATTTTTCTCATATGACATGCCTGCCCGACCTCACCACCCCTATATAGGTTTTGTGACACGTTTTCTACAATGCTCTTATTTTATTTAGTATTACCATCTAACGTATCTTTTTGTTGCACTAATTTAATAATACAACAGTAAAACTTCATTATTTTTAACTTTTTTAAATCATATTGCCTTCTATATGATTATTTTTTCATATATTATTTATATATGACTTATGCCGGCAAGACTCACTCCATATACATAGTCATATATATTTCACTTGTGAAATTTTTCTCATATGACATGCCTGCTCGACATCACCACCCCTATATAGGTTTTTGTGACACGTTTTCTACAACCAGCTCATTTTACTAAGGTATACCACCTAATGTATCTTTATGTTGCACTAATTTAATAATGCAACAGTAAAACTTCATTATTTTTAACTTTTTTAATCATATTGCCTTCTATATGATTATTTTCATATATTATTTATATATGACTTATGCCGGCATGACACTCCATATAAATAGTCATATATATTTCACTTGTGAAATTTTTCTCATATGACATGCCTGCCCGACCTCACCACCCCTATATAGGTTTTGTGACACGTTTTCTACAATGCTCTTATTTTATTTAGTATTACCATCTAACGTATCTTTTTGTTGCACTAATTTAATAATACAACAGTAAAACTTCATTATTTTTAACTTTTTTAATCATATTGCCTTCTATATGATTATTTTCATATATTATTTATATATATGACTTATGCCGGCAAGACTCACTCCATATACATAGTCATATATATTTCACTTGTGAAATTTTTCTCATATGACATGCCTGCTCGACATCACCACCCCTATATAGGTTTTGTGACACGTTTTCTACAACCAGCTCATTTTACTAAGGTATACCACCTAATGTATCTTTATGTTGTTGCACTAATTTAATAATGCAACAGTAAAACTTCATTATTTTTAACTTTTTTAATCATATTGCCTTCTATATGATTATTTTCATATATTATTTATATATGACTTATGCCGGCATGACACTCCATATAAATAGTCATATATATTTCACTTGTGAAATTTTTCTCATATGACATGCCTGCCCGACCTCACCACCCCTATATAGGTTTTGTGACACGTTTTCTACAATGCTCTTATTTTATTTAGTATTACCATCTAACGTATCTTTTTGTTGCACTAATTTAAATAATACAACAGTAAAACTTCATTATTTTTAACTTTTTTAATCATATTGCCTTCTATATGATTATTTTCATATATTATTTATATATGACTTATGCCGGCAAGACTCACTCCATATACATAGTCATATATATTTCACTTGTGAAATTTTTCTCATATGACATGCCTGCTCGACATCACCACCCCTATATAGGTTTTGTGACACGTTTTCTACAACCAGCTCATTTTACTAAGTATATCACCTAATGTATCTTTATGTTGCACTAATTTAATAATGCAACAGTAAAACTTCATTATTTTTTAACTTTTTTAATCATATTGCCTTCTATATGATTATTTTCATATATTATTTATATATGACTTATGCCGGCATTACACTCCATATACATAGACATATATATTTCACTTGTGAAATTTTTCTCATATGACATGCCTGCCCGACCTCACCACCCCTATATAGGTTTTGTGACACGTTTTCTACAACCCGCTCATTTTACTAAGGTCTACCACCTAATGTATCTTTATGTGGCACTATTTTAATAATACAACAGCAAAAACTTCATTATTTTGTTATCAATAATTTGTATTAAATTACTAGTACAATCGTAAATTGTTTAACATTGTTTAAAATTTTTGTCAAAGTTGAACTCATATCTCGGTAGAACCTTATATCATATGGCTGCAGTTCAATAAAAAATTCACCAAGTCCAAAAAATTTTTTTTCTCAAGTTAAATTCAAAATCTTATCTCATATTAAATGCCTGTGTATACAATGATATATATAAAGTTTTTTCTACAATTTTCATGTGTTGAAATTTTTTTGTCAAAGTTGAACTCATATCTCGGTAGAACCTCATATCATATGGCTGTAGTTCAATAAAAAAATTCACCAAGTCCAAAAAATTTTTTTCTCAAGTTAAATTCAAAATCTTATCTCATTATATTAATAAACAGTATAAAATGCTATTTAAAAAGTTTTTTCTTCAATTTTCATATGTTGAAATTTTTTTGTCAAAGTTGAACTCATATTCGGTAGAACCTCATATCATATGGCTGAAGTTCAATAAAAAATTTACCAAGTCCAAAAAATTTACCAAGTCCAAAAAATTTTTTTCTCAAGTTAAATTCAAAATCTTATTCATTTTATTAAAAAACTATATAAAATGATATATATAAAAAGTTTTTTTCTTCAATTTTCATATGTTGAAATTTTTTGTCAAAGTTGAACTCATATCTCGGTAGAACCTCATATCATATGGCTGCAGTTCAATAAAAAATTCACCAAGTCCAAAAAATTTTTTTCTCAAGTTAAATTCAAAATCGTATCTCATTATATTAATAAACTGTATAAAATGATATTTAAAAAGTTTTTTCTTCAATTTTCATATGTTGAAATTTTTTGTCAATGTTGAACTCATATCTCGGTAGAACCTCATATCATATGGCTGAAGTTCAATAAAAAATTCACCAAGTCCAAAAAATCTTTTTCTCAAGTTAAATTCAAAATCTTATCTCATTATATTAATAAACTGTTTAAAATGATAATTAAAAAGGTTTTTCTTCAATTTTCATATGTTGAAATTTTTTGTCAAAGTTGAACTCATCTCTCGGTAGAACCTCATATCATATGGCTGCAGTTCAATAAAAAATTCACCAAGTCAAAAAAATCTTTTTCTCAAGTTAAATTCAAAATCTTATCTCATTATATTAATAAACTGTATAAAATGATATTTAAAAAAGTTTTTTCTTCAATTTTCATTATGTTGAAATTTTTTTGTCATAGTTGAACTCATCTGTAGAACCTCATATCATATGGCTGCAATTCAATAAAAATTTCACCAAGTCCAAAAAATTTTTTCTCTCAAGTTAAATTCAAAATTGTATCTTCATTTTATTAATAAACTGTATAAAATGATATTTTAAAAAGTGTTTTCTTCAATTTTTCATATGTTGAAATTTTTTGTCAAAGTTGAACTCATCTCTCGGTAGAACCTCATATCATATGGCTGCAGTTCAATAAAAAATTCACCAAGTCCAAAAAATCTTTTTTCTCAAGTTAAATTCAAAATCTTATCTCATTATATTAATAAACAGTATAAAATGCTATTTAAAAAGTTTTTTCTCAATTTTCATATGTTGAAATTTTTTGTCAAAGCTGAACTCATAT
>NW_026263488.1:0-95699 GCF_009650485.2 Drosophila albomicans | reverse complement strand
TTAGCGTTGGTGGACGCAACCTCGGAGATCGCTTCGATAACGATAAGTGGAGGTCCACTTTTGGTGAAATTCAAGACCCGTCACCACACGGGTGAGGCCAGTTTTAGCTTTTCAGCTCGGGACCTGACGGCCTCAGCTTTCAGTTCGCCTCAGCACGCAAGATCCGAGATAAGCTGCTTTGGAGGAAGTTTCTAGAACCCACAACCACCGGTGCCGTTTTAGTCAGCTCGGGAACTGACTATCGTACGACCTAGACAAGCAGGGAAGCTGTGGAGGAATTCTAAGACCCGCCAACCACACGGGTGATGCAGTTTTAGGCCATTCAGCTCGGGACTGCGACCATTCGTCGCCTCCTGCTTACAACAATTGCCGACGCCTTGTGAACACGGGCATCGGCAAATGTTTGCAATAGCTGCATCCTCTCCTGTGTCGCCACCGCTCCAGAAACCCTCCAGACGCCATGCAGGTATTCGATCCCAGTCCAATCCATCGAGGGTGACGCAAATCTGCATATATGGGGGCATACACACAGAACGTTGCAGCGCATCTTCGCTATCCGCACCGCACTAGACATGCAGGCGTTCCGCTTAGACGTCTCCTCATGTCAGAAATGCATTCCAGCGATCCATGGCCTGTCAGCAGGAATCCAGCACGGTAGGCTGAAACCGAAGTCTCGCCCTGCTGAAGACGAACCCAGCATCCGGGATAAAAAGAATGAGTCACCCGGCCGGGTTCATCACCATTATCCCATCTGCTTTGCCACTTCCTGCAGCAATACGGTCGTCCAGCATCGCCATCTTCTGCTTGTGATTAAGACCCGACAGATCTGTGACCAAACAGCCCAGTCGCTCTCCTCCAGCGGGTGATCGCGCTTGAGTTTGAAACTAATTGCCAATTTCTTGGCAGCCAGATCAAACGGGGGAACACCAGCAAGAACTTGCAGTGCCACAGTGGACACTGTACGGCACACCGGTAGGTATCCAAGAAGGATGCGCCTTTGGCAGGACAATAGGTGCCTCTGGCCTTACTAGTCTCATCGCCGTGGCCATACCACACTGAGGCACAAATAGCGCACAAGGCACCATGAGTCCAGTGTAAATGGTCCGCTTGGCACGGGGACTGATCCCCCAGTCGACCCGTAGTACGCGTGCCAAAACACCAACGACTCCCGCTCAGCCGATCACGTAAAGACGCGATATGCGGGTTGAAAATTCAACCGCTCGCCGACCGTGATGCCCAGATACCGGTATTTGTCAAGCGTAGGGCAAGCTTGCTCCAGCAAACCGTACCCCAGTGGGCGCCTATTAGCCGATAATTGGCCTTTCAGCAACATGACAGCCGTCTTACTGGTGGAGACGGACACGCCTACCTCTGTTCCCCAAGCTCCTACGATGGACATGTACTCCGCTCCTTTCGACTCCAGATCGTTTCGGGAGTTTCCCTCAACGAGAAGCAGCAAGTCGTCTGCATACGCGCTCAGTTTTGCACAAAGGCTCCAAGCGCCGAAGAAGCACGTCCATCATGAGGTTCCAAATGAATGGACCACTGATGGAGCCCTGTGGGCAACCTCTGGTCACCAGCACAGATGCTCCTCGTATCTGCTGACGATGCACGCACTCCTGCCAGAGAAGAAGCTTCGCCACAAGCTGGCTTCTCGGCAGCCTGAGTCGATCAGCCGGCGTAGCACAGCATCCCACTCCACGTGGTCAAATGCTCCTTTGAAATCCACGAAGATTCCGAGTACATATCTTGCCGGGCTGGCGTCGACAGTACTCTTCAACGTGTCTCCAGGCATCCTCCACACAGCGTCCAGGTTGAAATCCAAATTGCCATCTGCAGCCCCTCCGGGAGCATGTCCTTCATTCGGCTGACCATGATACCCTCGAGCACCTTACCAAAGACTGGTAGCAGACATATACCACGATAAGAGCCAGGATCGCTCCTGTCCTTATCGGGGCCCCTTGAGAAGTGGCACAACGCGCGGGCGTTTCCACTCAGAAGGGAAATGTCCTTCGGCTAAACAGCGGGAATACAACGCTGTAAGATGCTGCGGAATAGCACGCCAAACCTCTTTACAGATCACTCCAGTGATGCCGTCCATGCCAGGCGAGCGTCTGCTCCGTAGCCTGGCGACACAAGCACTCACTTCGTACTCGTCGAGTGTGGGCGGAAGCACATCTGGGATGGCAATCGGTGCATTCGACTCCGCAACGGGGAAAAAGTTACGGAGGAGCACTTTCGCACAGTCGTGCCATGTTACGACTGGCTCGCCATTTACCCGTAGGCAGCCCAGCTCGGAATTCCGTTTGTGACGTCGGCAAATCCTGTAGACATGCCCCAGGGGTCATCCCGATTTATCTCCAACGAAGCGACGCCAGTTGTCCTCCTTTGCCGACAGAATAAGCTTCTTGTACTGACCCACGGAGATCCGCAGGTCGGTAGCAAGTCGCCCTGCTTCATCGCTGCCACGACGACGAGCATTCTGTAGCCGCCGCCTCAGTCTCCTGACCTCTCGGCGCTTCGTACTGAGGTTGGCATTCCACCAGACCACTTTCCGAACGGCTCTCGGCTGCCTGCGTCCAAATACATGGTCGCATACACTGTGCACCAGTGCACGCGTTGCAGACACCCTGGTCATCAATGGACATCTCCGTGTAGTCCTGCGGGAATTCCTCAAGCTTGCATACAAGCTCACCACGGAACGACTGCCAACGTGCATTGGAGAAGTTCCAGGACGGAACAGGAGCATCGCTCTCAACTGTGTCTCTGGGGTCTCGCGTCACCTCAACACAAATCGTGTTGTGGTCACTGAGGTCCCACTCGTCCACTCTCCAGTCATATGCGGCCCACATAAGCGCTGCTTCGTTGGCAATCGTGACGTCGATATCACTCTGTCCGCGGTGATTATCGAACGTATACAAACTACTGACCTCATTTAGCACGCCGGCTCGGGATTCTAGAATCCATTCGGTCAGCAGCTCACCCCTTCGGCGGTTCAAGTCGCCACGAGCACGCTCGAGCGATTTGCTGAACCACAAGGGGGACACTGCATTCGCATCCAAGCCACAGATAACCGGATTGCTACCAGCCAGTAGTAGCACGGCATCTAGATACGCAAGGTACGGTTCCAAATCAGTGTTGTATTGGCAGTACACGGAGCTCAGGAAGATTGAGCCAAATCTTCCAGTGACACTCACGCATACGCCAAAGTCCGTGATGAGCGACTCAATAGGCATACAGATGGCATCCGGGTCGTCCAAAAAGATGGCAGCCTTCAAACGCCCGATCAGCAAACACACGCATCCCGGCTGGAATGCCCGTAATGCCGTGTCTTTTGTCGACGTATGGTTCCTGCACCAAAGCGAACATGTGGCGGGAGTCTCGCACCCGAGTTGCAAACTCAACGGTAGCGGCTCGACCTCGACCACAATTAGCTTGGATGAAGCTAAACATTTTAATGTCTAGCTTGCACCCTTTGCTAAGACCGCACCATATATTGGGCACGTCTCGACAGCATGTAATGCCCGGAGGGAAGCCCCTTGAAACGGCAGTTTCGGCAGTCCACCGGGCTAGCACATTTCAACGCTACATGGCCGGTCTGCCCGCATTGGCGGCATACTTCGTTTTTCAATCGGCATTGTGAAAACCTTGTGGTCGAATCCCACACAGCGATGACACGCGTATGTTCGGACGAGCGACCTACAGCGGAAGGAAAAACCACTTGATGTAGACCCGTCCGGTCTTATCAAGCACCGCTTGCGCCTTTTCGTCACATTCTAGTGTCAAAAGATTGATTCTGACACACGTCAGTGACCGACCACGGCTTCGACGCCATATGCACCATCTTCTTGAAGGCCGACGGCGAGAACTCCTCCTTGAAGTGGTTCTCATAGAGCTCGTCCATGAAGACTTCCGGTAGAAATCGCTGTGTCCACGTCGAACACGGTGACTTTCGACCTCACTCCACGGTTGCGCTCAACCTCCAGACCGACCTCGTTGAACTTCGCGTTGGCCACCACTTTTTTTGATTTCACTTCTTGACGGCGTACGAATGACGGCGCCACCGCGCTTCAATTCACGGATTTCGTGAACCCTAACGCCCAGAGCTGGAGCAACTTGGCTCATTACCTTATCGGCAATCTCCTTGCCGACACTGTCGGGTCCTTGCTCGTCACCACAGCCGACCACGTTTCCACGGGCTTCTTGGCTGCAGGAGCATTTCGAGGTGCGGCAATCGGGGCAACGCCGGAGACAGCTCTGGTGCCAGCACCACTCGTACTTGGGGCCGTAAAGGGCGCAGCAGCTGGTTGGCACAACGCAACCTTCGTCTCCAAAACGGCGTTTCGCACAACTAGCGCGGGTCACCAGCTCGCCAAGCCGGGCAGTTGCCTCCAAAACGGCGATGGCCGCTTCCGGCGCCATTCCAGCGCGCAGCACAGCGGACCTCACCGTCTGGTCTACACCCGCCAGCTGAGCCAATACGGCATCAGACCCTTCCTTCACCACACTGGCAGCAACAAAATTACCAGCAGGAGCTGGACAGGCAGGCCCGCTCATTCGGGCGATAGCCTCCACCGTAGCGGGTGCAGGGGCGGCAGTAGCAGCAGCAACTCCATCGGCGACTCCAGCGGCGGTTCCAGCAGCGGTTCCAGCGGCGGCTCCAGCGGCGGATCCAGTGGCGACATCGTTGACGGCTGCTCCATCGGCGTTGGCTCCAATGAAGGAGACAGCCAGCCGCTTGGCAGAGGAGGCATCGTCGCTCGCAACCAAGATGGGCGACGATACAGCCCTATTCCGCGCCCGTCTGCTCCTTTTCTCTTTTCACTTTTGGGCGATCCTCTGAAATGGACATTTCAGACTCGCTACACACACTCGACATTCCGCGCATTTTATTGTTCATCACACAACAACCGCAGAAGAAATACTGCAAGCAGTAAAACCCAAGCAGTGCAACCAGTACACTTGTGGCAAGCAGTGTACTCAGTGTAAGGTCCAATTAACAAGCTTTTGTCCGTGACAAAAACTGTGAGCTTTTCTCAACTTTCTTATTTTCTTCTTCTTCTTTTATTGCTATTCACTGAAAGAACTAGACTAGAACTAGAACTAGAACTAGAACTAGAACTTTTCACGCACGTGGTATTAATTTTCCACAAAAGAAATTAAATTTCTCGGAAAATCTAAGTGTCACTGTCACTATTTTCTATCCAAATTATTGCGTTTAGGTTCCCGCACGGGACACACTAAATTCCGTCTTTGTCGGCACTGTTTTTATCGTGTTACGCGATTTTCGTACAGGAGCGCAGGAGCGCACGGGACGCACGTCTGCTCACTTCGGAAGTTCGTTCGTAACGCAAAGGAAGTAAACGAGTAGATAGGGACAGTAGGAATCTCGTTAATCCATTCATGCGCGTCACTAATTAGATGACGAGGCATTTGGCTACCTTTAAGAGAGTCATAGTTACTCCCGCCGTCGACCCGCGCTTACTTGAATTTCTTCACTTTGACATTCAGAGCACTGGGCAGAAATCACATTGTGTCAACACCCGCTAGGGCCATCACAATGCTTTGTTTTAATTAGACAGTCGGATTCCCCAAGTCCGTGCCAGTTCTGAATTGATTGTTAATTGATAATCGTTATAATTTAAAAGAACTAGCTGGTTGCCCAACTAGTATTCTTAAAAATTTTAGCAAGAAAGTTCCACAATTGGCTACGTAACTAAACTATCCGGGGAACAAGAAACTACCATAAATGATAGAAACTCTATTTACCCAGAACGAGCACATAAACCATGTTATTGTTTCCCAATCAAGCCCGACTATCTCAATCTTCAGAGCCAATCCTTATCCCGAAGTTACGGATCTAATTTGCCGACTTCCCTTACCTACATTATTCTATCGACTAGAGACTCTTCACCTTGGAGACCAGCTGCGGATATTGGTACGGCCTGTTGAGAAGTTTGCGTGTCCCCACCATAAATTTTCAAGGTCCGAGGAGAAAATATCGACACAACAGTATATGTCATGCTCTTCTAGCCCATCTACCATATCTCTCTGCGAAAGACTTCCATGGTAGTACGGCTATAAAACAGAAAAGAAAACTCTTCCGATATCTCTCGACGGCTTCTTTATGGTCGTTCCTGTTGCCAGGATGAGCACGAGGCCCATATTTAATAACAAACGGATACTCAACAGGTTACGGAATTGGAACCGTATTCCCTTTCGTTCAAAATTATTCAAGTTTTTTAATTATGACAAAATATAAATTTTAGTTACTTTTTTTTTACTTGAAAATTTTCGGCTTTCGCCTTGAACTTAGGACCGACTAACTCGTGATCAACCACTGTTCACACGAAAACCCTTCTCCACTTCAGTCCTCCAAGGTCTCATTCGATTATTTGCTACTACCACCAAGATCTGTACCAATGACGGCTCCATGCAGGCTTACGCCAAACACTTCTAAGCACACCATTGTACCTTCCTACTCACTAAAGTTTCAAAAATTTATATTACAAGTAATATAAATCATCTACTTTAGCGGTAATGTATAGGTATACAACTTAAGCGCCATCCATTTTAAGGGCTAGTTGCTTCGGCAGGTGAGTTGTTACACACTCCTTAGCGGATTTCGACTTCCATGATCACCGTCCTGCTGTTTTAAGCAACCAACGCCTTTCATGGTTTCTGAATGAGTTGTTAATTTGGGCACCGTAACATTACGTTTGGTTCATCCCACAGCGCCAGTTCTGCTTACCAAAAAGTGGCCCACTGGGCACATTATATCATAACCTTAAACTTCATATCAAGAAAGTTAAGGTTCTTACCCATTTAAAGTTTGAGAATAGGTTAAGATCGTTTCGACCCTAAGGCCTCTAATCATTCGCTTTACCAGATAAGATTATTTTATACAACAGTTAAATGCACCAGCTATCCTGAGGGAAACTTCGGAAGGAACCAGCTACTAGATGGTTCGATTGGTCTTTCGCCCCTATACTCAATTCTGACAATCGATTTGCACGTCAGAACTGTTTCGGTCTTCCATCAGGGTTTCCCCTGACTTCAACCTGATCAAGTATAGTTCACCATCTTTCGGGTCACAGCATATATGCTCAAGGTACGTTCCAGTTAGAGGCATAAATAATATAAATATTATTATACATAACTATATAGAACGCCCCGGGATTGCGTTAATCAACTATAAATAGTTAAAAAACTAATCCCAATAATAGTCAAGTTAATTACGCTATTAGGTTTATATCCCAATAACTTGCACATATGTTAGACTCCTTGGTCCGTGTTTCAAGACGGGTCCCGAAGGTATCCTGAATCTTTCGCATTGTTAATCATACAAGTGCTTATAATAAACATAAAAATCAATGATAATCATGCCATTATATAATTCCGAAAAATTAACGCACTGTACTCATATAATCTATCAGCACTTTATCAAATTTTTGAAATTTATTTTATGTTAAAATGCAAGCACTCTAATTTAAATAAACTCTTATCAAATTGTTTGATAAATTCCATACATGCTAATAGATTACAATGTCCTTATATGGAAAAAATGCACACTATCGTTATAATATTGATTAAATATTACAATTCTAATGATGAATTTTCCATAACGGATATTCAGGTTCATCGGGCTTAACCTCTAAGCAGTTTCACGTACTATTTAACTCTCTATTCAGAGTTCTTTTCAACTTTCCCTCACGGTACTTGTTTACTATCGGTCTCATGGTTATATTTAGTTTTAGATGGAGTTTACCACCCACTTAGTGCTGCACTATCAAGCAACACGACTCTTTGGAAACATCATCTAATAATCATTAACGTTATACGGGCCTGGCACCCTCTATGGGTAAATGGCCTCATTTAAGAAGGACTTAAATCGTTAATTTCTCATACTAGAATATTGACGTTCCATACACTGCATCTCACATTTGCCATATAGACAAAGTGACTTAGTGCTGAACTGATTTCTTTTCGCTCGCCGCTACTAAGAAAATCCTTGTTAGTTTCTTTTCCTCCCTAATTAATATGCTTAAATTCAGGGGGTAGTCCCATATGAGTTGAGGTTGTTTAATTACACTTATAGACAATTCTCTGCCTATTTTGAAATATACTATTTTTTTTCTTGAAGGTCCATAATATTCACAAAATTATTCTTTATACCATATTCGTTAATAAGAGGCAATTCTAGTTTATAAAATAATATATTTTATGCTAGACATTCCTCAATATTATTTGAAATGAATAAAGAACATATAATTCTTCAAATTTCTCATGCAACAGAGTTTTAGTATTTTCATTTATTAATTCATATTATGAATATCTTAAGCGAGAACTTTTTTAGATTCACACTTATATTATCCAATAATATACAATGTGCTTAAAATTCCGAAAAATTTTAAACAACTTATTTAGCATAGTCTTACAACCCTCAACCATATGTAGTCCAAGCAGCACTAAAAAATTAATTAAAGTACATAACAGCATGGACTGCGATATGCGTTCAAAATGTCGATGTTCATGTGTCCTGCAGTTCACACGATGACGCACAGTTTGCTGCGTTCTTCATCGACCCATGAGCCGAGTGATCCACCGCTTAGAGTGATACAATTTTTTTTTTATTTCATTACGTCAAGAATATTTTTATTGAAAGAAATTAAAAATACACCATTTTACTGGCATATATCAATTCCTTCAATAAAATTTTTTTTTTTTATACCTAAATAAATGTTGCGAAATGTCTTAGTTTTACATAATCGATAATAATAAGATATATGACAAGTATATTTTAGCTAAATTTATTTATTATGATCAACATATGTAAAGCGTTAACCTGCAAACAGGTACAACATTGTTTTTCTTTAGGTGTTGCGAACCAATGTATGCGCACTGGAATATGCACAATACATTTTGCAACGCATGTATATTATGGTACATATACACGCAGTTTTTTATTTTATCCAAAACACATAAAACACTCTTAATACAGTATATAATAATAATAATACATGACAAACGGTTTTTAGCTAATTTAAATTATTATATGTTGCATAATTGTATCTCATATGATTGAATAAAATATTTATATTTATTAGTTACATAATTTATTAAATATTGCAATTCCCTAAAAAGAGAAAAACAAATTTAATTTATTAACGGTTAGATGCATTAAAACAATAATGATCCTTCCGCAGGTTCACCTACGGAAACCTTGTTACGACTTTTACTTCCTCTAAATAATCAAGTTCGGTCAACTTTTGCGAAACAACCGCAACACACAAGGCGTCACAGTGATCACGTCCGGAGACCTCACTAAATAATTCAATCGGTAGTAGCGACGGGCGGTGTGCACAAAGGGCAGGGACGTATCAATGCGAGTTAATGACTCACACTTACTGGGAATTCCAAGTTCATGTGAACAGTTTCAGTTCACAATCCCAAGCATGAAAGTGGTTCAGCGGTTTACCCGGACCTCTCGGTCTAGGAAATACACGTTGATACTTTCATTGTAGCGCGCGTGCAGCCCAGGACATCTAAGGGCATCACAGACCTGTTATTGCTCAATCTCATTATTGCTAGACGCAATTTGTCCATTTAAGAAGCTAGTGTCCTTATAATGGGACAAACCAACAGGTACGGCTCCACTTATATAAACACATTCAAACACAATAAACATTTTACTGCCACCATGAATGAAGGCTATATAAGCTTCAACACCATAATCCTGAAGATATCTATTTAATATATTTGAGTCTCGTTCGTTATCGGAATTAACCAGACAAATCACTCCACGAACTAAGAACGGCCATGCACCACCACCCATAGATTCGAGAAAGAGCTATCAATCTGTCTTACACACTTATGTTCGGACCTGGTAAGTTTTCCCGTGTTGAGTCAAATTAAGCCGCAGGCTCCACTCCTGGTGGTGCCCTTCCGTCAATTCCTTTAAGTTTCAGCTTTGCAACCATACTTCCCCCGGAGCCCAAAAGCTTTGGTTTCCCGGGAAGCGACTGAGAGAGCCATAAAAGTAGCTACACCCAATTGCTAGCTGGCATCGTTTATGGTTAGAACTAGGGCGGTATCTGATCGCCTTCGAACCTCTAACTTTCGTTCTTGATTAATGAAAACATCTTTGGCAAATGCTTTCGCTTAAGTTAGTCTTACGACGGTCCAAGAATTTCACCTCTCGCGTCGTAATACTAATGCCCCCAAACTGCTTCTATTAATCATTACCTCTTGATCTGAAAACCAATGAAAGCAGAACAGAGGTCTTATTTCATTATCCCATGCACAGAATATTCAGGCATTTGAAGCCTGCTTTAAGCACTCTAATTTGTTCAAAGTAATTGTACCGGCCCACAATAACACTCGATGAAGAGCACTAATGCAGGTTTTTAAATAGGAGGAACATATAAAAAAGTACAAGTACCTAATTATATATATAGAACTCCACCGGTAATACGCTTACATACATAAAGGTATAGTACTAACTACAATTGTAAAGTTGCACTACCCGTATGAAGCACAAGTTCAACTACGAACGTTTTAACCGCAACAACTTTAATATACGCTATTGGAGCTGGAATTACCGCGGCTGCTGGCACCAGACTTGCCCTCCAATAGGTCCTTGTTAAAGGATTTAAAGTGTACTCATTCCAATTACAGGGCCTCGGATATGAGTCCTGTATTGTTATTTTTCGTCACTACCTCCCCGAGCTGGGAGTGGGTAATTTACGCGCCTGCTGCCTTCCTTAGATGTGGTAGCCGTTTCTCAGGCTCCCTCTCCGGAATCGAACCCTGATTCCCCGTTACCCGTTGCAACCATGGTAGTCCTAGATACTACCATCAAAAGTTGATAGGGCAGACATTTGAAAGATCTGTCGTCGGTACGAGACCATACGATCTGCATGTTATCTAGAGTTCAAACCAGTGTAACGATCTTGCGATCGCTTGGTTTTAGCCTAATAAAAGCACACGTTCCAGAAGGTCCGTGTTTTAATTGCATGTATTAGCTCTAGAATTACCACAGTTATCCAAGTAACTGTTAACGATCTAAGGAACCATAACTGATATAATGAGCCTTTTGCGGTTTCACTATTAATTCGTGTGTACTTAGACATGCATGGCTTAATCTTTGAGACAAGCATATAACTACTGGCAGGATCAACCAGAATAATGTTCATTTCATTATGTAAATATATTTAAAATATAATTACATAAATCTTCAAATATGTAAAATACATGACAACTCACAAATATTTTTGAATAACAAACGATAATATTCAATAATTGTATATATATATATATGTTATACTTGACATGTACTATACGAATGTGGCCATAATTAGATAGCATTCACGTTCGCTAGTTATAATTCACAATTGTTTATATAAATATATATACTTATATATAAAATATATATGCATATAATCGTTCAAAAATATCATTTTATTTCAACTTACTAAATATATTATATCACACATGCATATTTATAATTTAAATTCAATTAATTGAATAAAAAATTATTTTATTTTGATGACAAATTGATAATTTTATCTAATTCTGCATTTACGTGTAGACAATATTATATTAGTAAAAACCTCCGTCCACAATAGTGTCCTAGAGGATTTTTCAATTATTCACAAAATATTAATTCTTTAGCTACGAAACACCGTCTTCTTTTGAAAAAAGACATTTAATACATTATATGCTTATATAATAGTAATAATTATATAACCATATAATAGTATCAATTTTTATATCGGATGAGACTAATAATTAATTAATAATAACATAATTATTACTTAATATGCAAACTGAAATATATGCATCCAATACATATATACGTGATGAGCACACACTGCCACCATGTATAGGTTTTGTGACACGTTTCTACAATGCTCTTATTTTATTTAGTATTACCATCTAACGTATCTTTTTGTTGCACTAATTTAATAATACAACAGTAAAACTTCATTATTTTTTAACTTTTTTAATCATATTGCCTTCTAATGATTATTTTCATATATTATTTATATATGACTTATGCCGGCAAGACTCACTCCATATACATAGTCATATATATTTCACTTGTGAAATTTTTCTCATATGACATGCCTGCTCGACATCACCACCCCTATATATAGGTTTTGTGACACGTTTTCTACAACCAGCTCATTTTACTAAGGTATACCACCTAATGTATCTTTATGTTGCACTAATTTAATAATGCAACAGTAAAACTTTATTTTTAACTTTTTTTAATCATATTGCCTTCTATATGATTATTTTCATATATTATATATATGACTTATGCCGGCAAGACTCACTCCATATACATAGTCATTTATATTTCACTTGTGAAATTTTTCTCATATGACATGCCTGCTCGACATCACCACCCCTATATAGGTTTTGTGACACGTTTTCTACAACCAGCTCATTTTACTAAGGTCTCGGTATACCACCTAATGTATCTTTATGTTGCACTAATTTAATAATGCAACAGTAAAACTTCATTATTTTTAACTTTTTTAATCATATTGCCTTCTATATGATTATTTTTCATATATTATTTATATATGACTTATGCCCGGCATCTGACACTCCATATAAATAGTCATATATATTTCACTTGTGAAATCTTTCTCTTATATGACATGCCTGCCCGACCTCACCACCCCTATATAGGTTTTTGTGACACGTTTTCTACAATGCTCTCATTTTATTTAGTATCACCCAGTTCTAACGTATCTTTTTGTTGCACTAATTTAATAATACAACAGTGATACTTCATTATTCGATTTAAGAACTTTTTTAATCATATTGCCTTCTATATGATTATTTTCATATATTATTATATATGACTTATGCCGGCAAGACTCACTCCATATACATAGTCATATATATATTTCACTTGTGAAATTTTTCTCATATGACATGCCTGCTCGACATCACCACCCCTATATAGGTTTGTGACACGTTTTCTACAACCAGCTCATTTTACTAAGGTATACCACCTAATGTATCTTTATGTTGCACTAATTTAATAATGCAACAGTAAAACTTCATTATTTTTAACTTTTTTAATCATATTGCCTTCTATATGATTATTTTCATATATTATTTATATATGACTTATGCCGGCAAGACTCACTCCATATACATAGTCATATATATTTCACTTGTGAAATTTTTTCTCATATGACATGCCTGCTCGACATCACCACCCCTATATAGGTTTTGTGACACGTTTTCTACAACCAGCTCTTATTTTACTAAGGTATACCACCTAATGTAATCTTTATGTTGCACTAATTTAATAATGCAACAGTAAAACTTCATTATTTTTTAACTTTTTTTAATCATATTGCCTTCTATATGATTATTTTCATATATTATTTATATATGACTTATGCCGGCAAGACTCACTCCATATAACATAGTCATATATATTTCACTTGTGAAATTTTTCTCATATGACATGCCTGCTCGACATCACCACCCCTATATAGGTTTTGTGACACGTTTTCTACAACCAGCTCATTTTACTAAGGTATACCACCTAATGTATCTTTATGTTGCACTAATTTAATAATGCAACAGTAAAACTTCATTATTTTTAACTTTTTTTAAATCATATTGCCTTCTATATGATTTATTTTCATATATTATTTATATATGACTTATGCCGGCAAGACTCACTCCATATACATAGTCATATATATTTCACTTGTGAAATTTTCTCATATGACATGCCTGCTCGACATCACCACCCCTATATAGGTTTTTGTGACACGTTTTCTACAACCAGCTCATTATTACTATTTAGTATTACCACCTAATGTATCTTTATGTTGCACTAATTTAATAATGCAACAGTAAAACTTCATTATTTTTAACTTTTTTAATCATATTGCCTTCTATATGATTATTTTCATATATTATTTATATATGATGACTTATGCCGGCATGACTCACTCCATATAAATAGTCATATATATTTCACTTGTGAAATTTTTCTCATATGACATGCCTGCTCGACCTCACCACCCCTATATAGGTTTTGTGACACGTTTTCTACAATGCTCTTATTTTATTTAGTATTACCATCTAATGTATCTTTATGTTGCACTAATTTAATAATGCAACAGTAAAACTTCATTATTTTTAACTTTTTTAATCATATTGCCTTCTATATGATTATTTTCATATATTATTTATATATGACTTATGCCGGCAAGACTCACTCCATATACATAGTCATATATATTTCACTTGTGAAATTTTTCTCATATGACATGCCTGCTCGACATCACCACCCCTATATAGGTTTTGTGACACGTTTTCTACAACCAGCTCATTTTACTAAGGTATACCACCTAATGTATCTTTTTATGTTGCACTAATTTAATAATGCAACAGTAAAACTTCATTATTTTTAACTTTTTTAATCATATTGCCTTCTATATGATTATTTTCATATATTATTTATATATGACTTATGCCGGCATGACTCACTCCATATAAATAGTCATATATATTTCACTTGTGAAATTTTTCTCATATGACATGCCTGCCCGACCTCACCACCCCTATATAGGTTTTGTGACACGTTTTCTACAATGCTCTTATTTTTATTTAGTATTACCATCTAACGTATCTTTTTGTTGCACTAATTTAATAATACAACAGTAAAACTTCATTATTTTTAACTTTTTTAATCATATTGCCTTCTATATGATTATTTTCATATATTATTTATATATGACTTATGCCGGCAAGACTCACTCCATATACATAGTCATATATATTTCACTTGTGAAATTTTTCTCATATATGACATGCCTGCTCGACATCACCACCCCTATATAGGTTTTGTGACACGTTTTCTACAACCAGCTCATTTTACTAAGGTATACCACCTAATGTATCTTTATGTTGCACTAATTTAATAATGCAACAGTAAAACTTCATTATTTTTAACTTTTTTAATCATATTGCCTTCTATATGATTATTTTCATATATTATTTATATATATGACTTATGCCGGCATTACACTCCATATACATAGACATATATATTTCACTTGTGAAATTTTTCTCATATGACATGCCTGCCCGACCTCACCACCCCTATATAGGTTTTGTGACACGTTTTCTACAACCCGCTCATTTTACTAAGGTCTATCACCACCTAATGTATCTTTATGTGGCACTAATTTAATAATACAACAGCAAAACTTCATTATTTTTTAACTTTTCAATAATTTGTATATAAATACTAGTACAATCGTAAATTGTTTTCACATTGTTTAAAATTTTTGTCATAGTTGAAACTCATATCTCGGCATAGAACACTCCATATATATGGCTGCAGTTCAATAAAATTTCACCAAGTCCAAAAAATTTTTTTTCTCAAGTTAAATTCAAAATCTTATCTCATTTTATCAAAAAACTGTATAAATGATATATAAAAAGTTTTTTCTACAATTTTCATATGTTGAAATTTTTTGTCAAAGTTGAACTCATATCTCGGTAGAACCTCATATCATATGGCTGCAGTTCAATAAAAAATTCACCAAGTCCAAAAAATTCATTTTCTCAAGTTAAATTAAAAATCTTATCTCATTATATTAATAAACAGTATAAAATGCTATTTAAAAAGTTTTTTCTTCAATTTTTCATGTTGTTGAAATTTTTTGTCAAAGTTGAACTCATATCTCGGTAGAACCTCATATCATATGGCTGAAGTTCAATAAAAATAAAAAATTCACCAAGTCCAAAAAATTTTTTCTCAAGTTAAATTCAAAATCTTATCTCATTTTATTAAAAAACTGTATAAAATGATATATAAAAAGTTTTTTCTTCAATTTTCATATGTTGAAATTTTTTTGTCAAAGTTGAACTCATATCTCGGTAGAACCTCATATCATATGGCTGCAGTTCAATAAAAATTCACCAAGTCCAAAAAATTTTTTTTCTCAAGTTAAATTCAAAATCTTATCTCATTATATTTATAAACTGTATAAAATGCTATTTAAAAAGTTTTTTCTTCAATTTTCATATGTTGAAATTTTTTGTCAAAGTTGAACTCATATCTCGGTAGAACCTCATATCATATGGCTGAAGTTCAATTCAATAAAAAATTCACCAAGTCCAAAAAATTTTTTCTCAAGTTAAATTCAAAATCTTATCTCATTATATTAATAAAACTGTATAAAATGATATATAAAAGTTTTTTCTTCAATTTTCATATGTTGAAATTTTTTGTCAAAGTTGAACTCATATCTCGGTAGAACCTCATATCATATGGCTGCAGTTCAATAAAAAATTCACCAAGTCCAAAAAATTTTTTCTCAAGTTAAATTCAAAATCGTATCTCATTATATTAATAAACTGTATAAAATGATATTTAAAAAGTTTTTTCTTCAATTTTCATATGTTGAAATTTTTTTCAATGTTGAACTCATATCTCGGTAGAACCTCATATCATATATGGCTGAAGTTCAATAAAAAATTCACCAAGTCCAAAAAATCTTTTTCTCAAGTTAAATTCAAAATCTTATCTCATTATATTAAATAAACTGTTTAAAATGATAATTAAAAAAGTTTTTTTCTTCAATTTTCATATGTTGAAATTTTTTGTCAAAGTTGAACTCATCTCTCGGTAGAACCTCATATCATATGGCTGCAGTTCAATAAAAAATTCACCAAGTCAAAAAATCTTTTTTCTCAAGTTAAATTCAAAATCTTATCTCATTATATTAATAAACTGTATAAAATGATATTTAAAAAGTTTTTTCTTCAATTTTCATATGTTGAAATTTTTTGTCATAGTTGAACTCATCTCTCGGTAGAACCTCATATCATATGGCTGCAATTCAATAAAAAATTCACCAAGTCCAAAAAATTTTTTTCTCAAGTTAAATTCAAAATTGTATCTCATTTTATTAATAAACTGTATAAAATGATATTTAAAAAGTTTTTTCTTCAATTTTCATATGTTGAAATTTTTTGTCAAAGTTGAACTCATCTCTCGGTAGAACCTCATATCATATGGCTGCAGTTCAATAAAAAATTCACCAAGTCCAAAAAATCTTTTTTCTCAAGTTAAATTCAAAATCTTATCTCATTATATTAATAAACAGTATAAAATGCTATTTAAAAAGTTTTTTCTTCAATTTTCATATGTTGAAATTTTTTGTCAAAGTTGAACTCATATCTCATGTCTTAATTTGTGCCACTATAATATGATGGCGTTCTTTTGCTACCAAACACATAATTGTGTATGAAATAAATGCATACTTAAAATACGCAAGTATTCTGTTCATATAGATACATACATAAATGTATATATATTTTTTTATATCATGCATATTTTTAATTTTCGCCACTAATATGATGGCGTCCTTCTGGCTACCAAATTCATGTAATTGCGTACCAAATAAATGTATATTTAAAATACACAAGTATTTTGTACACATAGATATACCATGCATATTTTTAATTTTCGCCACTAATATGATGGCGTCCTTCTGGCTACCAAATAAATATATATAACTAACGCTTACTAAATAAATGCATATTTAAAATATACAAGTATTTTGTACACATAGATATACTATGCATATTCTTAATTTTCGCCACTAAATATAATGGCGTTCCTTTTGCTACCAAATAAATATATATAACCAACGCATAATAAATAAATGCATATATAAAATACGCAAGTATTTTGTACACATAGATATACTATGCATATTCTTGATTTTCGCCACTAATATAATGGCGTTCCTTTTGCTACCAAATAAATATATATAACCAACGCATAATAAATAAATGCATATATAAAAATATGCAAGTATTTTGTATACATAGATATACTATGCATATTCTTAATTTTCGCCACTAATATAATGGCGTTCCTTTTGCTACCAAATAAATATATACAACTAACGCATACTAAATAAATGCATATTTAAAATACGCAAGTATTTTGTACACATATTATACCTTTGCATATTCTTAATTTTCGCCACTAATATGATGACGTTCCTTTTGCTACCAAATAAATATATATAACCATATAAATAAATGCATATATAAAATACGCAAGTATTTTGTACACATAGATATACTATGCATATTCTTAATTTTCGCCACTAATATAATGGCGTTCCTTTTGCTACCAAATAAATATATATAACCAACGCATACTAAATAAATGCATATTATAAAATAAAGTATTTTGCACATAGATATATATGCATATTCTTAATTTTCGCCACTAATATAATGGCGTTTGCTACCAAATAAATATATATAACTAACGCATACTAAATAAATGCATATTTAAAATACGCAAGTATTTTGTACACATATTATACTATGCATATTTTCGCCACTAATATAATGGCGTTCCTTTTGCTACCAAATAAATATATATAACCAACGCATAATAAATAAATGCATATATAAAATACGCAAGTATTTTGTACACATAGATATACTATGCATATTCTTAATTTTCGCCACTAATATAATGGCGTTCCTTTTGCTACCAAATAAATATATATAACCAACGCATAATAAATAAATGCATATATAAAATACGCAAGTATTTTGTACACATAGATATACTATGCATATTCTTAATTTTCGCCACTAATATAATGGCGTTCCTTTTGCTACCAAATAAATATATATATAACCAACGCATAATAAATAAATGCATATATAAAATACGCAAGTATTTTGTACACATAGATATACTATGCATATTCTTAATTTTCGCCACTAATATAATGGCGTTCCTTTTGCTACCAAATAAATATATATAACCAACGCATAATAAATAAATGCATATATAAAATATGCAAGTATTTTGTATACTTAGATATACTTACTATGCATATTATTAATTTTCGCCACTAATATAATGGCGTTCCTTTTGCTACCAAATAAATATAAATAACTAACGCATACTAAATAAATGCATATTTAAAATACGCAAGTATTTTGTACACATAGTTATACCTTTGCATATTCTTAATTTTCGCCACTAATATGATGACGTTCCTTTTGCTACCAAATAAATATATATAACCAACGCATTATAAATAAATGCATATATATAAATACGCAAGTATTTTGTACACATAGATATACTAGTATGCATATTCTTAATTTTCGCCACTAATATAATGGCGTTCCTTTTGCTACCAAATAAATATATATAACCAACGCATAATAAATAAATGCATATATAAAATATGCAAGTATTTTGTATACTTAGATATACTTACTATGCATATTATTAATTTTCGCCACTATATAATGGCGTTCCTTTTGCTACCAAATAAATATATATAACTAACGCATACTAAATAAATGCATATTATAAAATACACAAGTATATTTTGTACACATAGATATATTATTTATATATATATATATATAATATATTTATATATATTATATTATATTTTCTTAATATAAATTTTCCGCCACAATACACCAAGCATAATATGCGTAATTACATAAATAATTAATAATTATGCATACAATTTTGGCATTATATATATATATAATATATGAATAATATATATTTTATATATGCCTTAAACATATATATTTTATCGAATCGTCAAGCAAAGGATATTTCGTCAAGCTTCAGTGGATCGCAGTATGGCAGCTGCTCAACCACTTACAACACCTTGCCTGTTATAAAAGTCGTTTACAATTGATTCAAGGCTTTGTCATTGTATTAAATAATGTTTTAATATATAACTAGCGCGGCACCAGGTGATCGAAGATCCTCCCAATTTACTATGTTATATGTAACATTGGCATCACATCCATCGTCGTCTATTAAATGAATAATAAACTTTTAATGGTTTAGAAGCCATACAATGCAAATTGCCCCTTATTTATCATTGCAGTCCAGCACGGATACGACCTTAGAGGCGTTCAGGCATAATCCCAACGGACGTAGCGTCATACCACTGTTCGCTCGAACAAGTATTGTGCCATTGGTCCGTACCTGCGGTTCCTCTCGTACTACTACGCAGGAATGCTGTCGCAACAACGTTTTGTCATTAGTAGTAGGGTAAAACTAACCTGTCTCACGACGGTCTAAACCCAGCTCACGTTCCCTTGCATGGGTGAACAATCCAACGCTTGGTGAATTTTGCTTCACAATGATAGGAAGAGCCGACATCGAAGGATCAAAAAGCGACGTCGCTATGAACGCTTGGCCGCCACAAGCCAGTTATCCCTATGGTAACTTTTCTGACACCTCTTGTTAAAAACTCTTTAAACCAAAAGGATCGATAGGCCGAGCTTTTGCTGTCCCTGTGTGTACTGAACACCGAGATCAAGTCAGCATTTGCCCTTTTGCTCTATGTGTGGTTTCTGTCCGCACTGAGCTGGCCTTGGGACACCTCCGTTATTATTTGAGAGATGTACCGCCCCAGTCAAACTCCCTACCTGGCAATGTCCTTGAATTGGATCATACCTGAGTAATTGGAGTTATACCAAATTTTTAATTTAAGAACACATAAATGCACTCTCTCATTAATGAATTTGTTTGCGATTATATAACAAACTCGTGATACTTTGATCAAGAAGCTTGCATCAAAACCCAATACCATAAGATATAATAAATATATCCGTATAATGGCTAGGAAATGATACACGTTCCATTTAATCAAGTAAGTAAGGAAACAATAAGAGTAGTGGTATTTCATTGTCGATACTAAACCGAAATTTAATATCTCCCACTTATTCTACACCTCTTATGTCTCCTTACACTGCCAGATTAGAGTCAAGCTCAAAGGGTCTTCTTTCCCGCTAATTATTCCAAGCCCGTTCCCTTGGCTGTGGTTTCGCTAGATAGTAGATAGGGACATATAAATTCCGGTGTTTTACGTGTGCACCTGTCACAAGTGACTTATCACACGGTGCCCGAGCACAGGGATCAATTTAAGCATGATCAGCGCCCCCTTGGAATTCACCGCAGGTACACATTTGAAGAGCAGTTGTTTGGACTGGACACTTCCTCCTGTGTGGGGAGCGAGGCCCACCTAAAACCTCTGCCGATCTGTGGTTCACGGCAACCGGTTGTATTACGCAACTCCACGTCGAGCACTCCGCTCTCTCCGCATTTGGATATAAACCACAGCCACCACGATGCTCCCGAAGGGCCACAACCCCAGTGCCAGGACGGACAAAAGTCCGCGGGCACCTGGCTCCCGTGGTACCAGAAGACCTCCGGTCAGGTTTCGTACCACAAGGGGTACTACCAATTTAACTCCAAACAGTCAGCGTTGGTGACGCACCTCAAGAATCGCTTCGTACGATAAGTGGAGGTCCACTGTGGTGAAATTCAAAGACCCGTCATCCACACGGGTGAGTCAGTTTTAGCTATAAGCTCGGGACTGACGGCCCAGCTTATCCCGTTTAGTCGTCTCGTACGACAAGCAGAGGATAACTGTGGTGGAATTCTAAGACCCGCCAACCACACGGGTGAGTCAGTTTTAGCCATAAGCTCGGGACTGACGGCCCAAAAGAAAAATTATCCTTTTAGTCGCCTCATACGACAAGCAGGGATAAGCTGTGGAGGAATTCTAAGACCCGCCAACCACACGGGTGAGGCAGTTTTAGCCTTTCAGCTCGGGACTGCCGGCCCATTCGTCGCCTCCTGGTACAACAATTGCCGACGCCTTGCGAACACGCATCGGCAAATGTTTGCAATAGCTGCATCCTCTCCTGTGTCGCCACCGCTCCAGAAACCCTCCAGACGCCATGCAGGTATTCGATCCCAAGTCCATCGAGGTGACGCAAATCTGCATATATGGGGCATACACACAGAACGTGCAGCGCACGTGCAGGCGTTCCGCTTAGACGTCTCTCATGCAGAAATGCATTCAGCGATCCATGGCCTGTCAGCAGGAATCCAGCACGTAGGCTGAAACCGAAGTCTCGCCTGCTGAAGACGAACCCAGCATCCGGGATAAAAAGATGAGTCACCCGGCCGGGTTCATCACCATTATCCCATCTGCTTTGCCACTCCTGCAGCACACGGTCGTCCAGCATCGCCATCTTCTGCTTGTGATCAAGACCCGACAGATCTTGACCAAACAGCCAGTCGCTCTCCTCCAGCGGGTGATCGCGCTTGAGTTTGAAACTGATTGCCAATTTCTTGGCAGCCAGATCAAACGGGGGAACACCAGCAAGAACTTGCAGTGCCACAGTGGACACTGTACGGCACACCGGTAGGAATCCAAGAAGGATGCGCCTTTGGCAGGACAAGAGGTGCCTCCTGGCCCCTACTAGTCTCATCGCCGTGGCATACCACACTGAGGCACCAAATAGCGCACAAGGCACCATGAGTCCAGTGTAAATGGTCCGCTTGGCACGGGGACTGATCACCCAGTCAACCGTAGTACGCGTGCCAAAACACCAACGATTCCGCTCAGCCGATCACGTAAAGACGCGATATGCGGGTTGAAATTCAACCGCTCGCCGACCGTGATGCCCAGATACCGGTATTTGTCAACGTAGGGCAAGCTTGCTCCTGCAAACCGTACCCAGGCCGCCTATTAGCCGATAATTGGCCTTTCAGCATGACAGCCGTCTTACTGGTGGAGACGGACACGCCTACCTCCGTTCCCCAAGCTCCATATATTCCGCTCCTTTCGACTCCAGATCGTTACGGGAGTTTCCCTCAACGAGAAGCAGCAAGTCGTCTGCATACTCGCTCAGTTTGCACAAAGGCTCCAAGCGCCGAAGAAGCACATCCATCATGAGGTTCCAATGAATGGACCACTGATGGAACCCTGTGGGCAACCTCTGGTCACCGGCACAGATGCTTCCTCGTATCTGCTGACGATGCACGCACTCTTGCCAGAGAAGAAGCTTCGCCATAAGCTGGCTTCTCGGCAGCCAAAGTCGATTAGTCGGCGGCGTAGCACAGCATCCCACTCCACGTGGTAAAATGCTCCTTTGAAATCCACGAAGATTCCGAGTACATATCTTGCCGGGCTGGCGTCGACAGTACTCTTCACGTGTCTCCAGGCATCCTCCACACAGCGTCCAGGTTGAAATCCAGATTGCCATCTGCAGCCCTCTGGGAGCATATCCTTCATTCGGCTGACCATGATACCCTCGAGCACCTTACCAAAGACTGGTAGCAGACATATACCACGTTAAGAGCCAGGATCGCTCCTGTCCTTATCGGGCCCCTTGAGAAGTGGCACAACGCGCGGGCGTTTCCACTCAGAAGGGAAATGTCCTTCGGCTAAACAGCGGGAATACAACGCTGTAAGATGCTGAGGAATAGCACGCCAAACCTCCTTTACAGATCACTCCAGTGATGCCGTCCATGCCAGGCGAGCGTCTGCTCCGAAGTCTGGCGACACAAGCACTCACTTCGTACTCGTCGAGTGTGGGCGGAAACACATCTGGGATGGCAATCGGTGCATTCGACTCCGCAACGGGGAAGAAGTTACGGAGGAGCACTCGCGCACAGTCGTGCCATGTTACGACTGGGTCGCCATTTACCCGTAGGCAGCCCAACTCGGAATTCCGTTTATGACGTCGGCAAATCCTGTAGACATGCCCCCAGGATCATCCCGATTATCTCCAACGAAGCGACGCCAGTTGTCCTCCTTTGCCGACAGAATAAGCTTCTTGTACTGACCCACGGAGATCCGCAGGTCAGTAGCAAGTCGCCCTGCTTCATCGCTGCCACAACGACGAGCATTCTGTAGCCGCCGCCTCAGTCTCCTGACCTCTCGGCGCTTCGTACTGAGGTTGGCATTCCACCAGACCACTTTCCGAACGGCTCTCGGCTGCCTGCGTCCAAATACATGGTCGCATACACTGTGCACCAGTGCACGCGTTGCAGACACCTGGTGAACAATGGACATCTCCGTATAGTCCTGCGGGAATTCGTCAAGCTTGCATACAAGCTCACCACGGAACGACTGCCAACGTGCATTGGAGAAGTTCCAGGACGGAACAGGAGCATCGCTCTCAACTGTGTCTCTGGGGTCTCGCGTCACCTCAACACAGATCGTGTTGTGGTCACTGAGGTCCCACTCGCCCACTCTCCAGTCATATGTGGCCCACATAAACGCTGCTTCGTTGGCAATCGTGACGTCGATATCACTCCATCCGCGGTGATTATCGAACGTATACAAACTACTGACCTCATTTAGCACGCCGGCTCGGGATTCTTGAATCCATTCGGTCAGCAGCTCACCCCTTTGGCGGTTCGAGTCGCCACGAGCACGCTCGAGCGATTTGCTGAACCACAAGGGGGACACTGCATTCGCATCCATGCCACAGATAACCGGATTGCTACCAGCCAGTAGTAGCACGGAATCTAGATACGCAAGATACGGTTCCAATTCAGTGTTGTATTGGCAGTACACGAAGCTCAGGAAGCTTGAGCCAAATCTTCCAGTGACACTCACGCATACGCCAAAGTCCGTGATGAGCGACTCAATAGGCATACAGATGGCATCCGGGTCGTCCAAAAAGATGGCAGCTTTCAAACGCCGATCAGCAAACACACGCATCCCGGCTGGAATGCCCGTAATGCCCGTGCTTTCTGTCGACGTATGGTTCCTGCACCAAAAGCGAACATGTGGCGGGAGTCTCGCACCCGAGTTGCAAACTCAATGGTAGCGGCTCGACCTCGACCACAATTAGCTTGGATGAAGCTAAACATTTTAATGTCTAGCTTGCACCCTCGCTAAGACCGCACCGTATATTGGGCAAGTCTCCGACAGCATGTAATGCCCGGAGGGAAGCCCCTTGAAACGGCAGTTTCGGCAGTCCACCGGGCTGGCACATTTCGACGCTACATGGCCGGTCTGGCCGCATTGGCGGCATACTTCGTTCTTCAGTCGGCATTGTGAAACCTTGTGGTCGAATCCCACACAGCGATGACACGCGTATGTTCGGACGAGCGACCTACAGCGGTAGGAAAACCACTTGATGTAGACCCGCCCGTTCATATCAAGCACCGCTTGCGCCTTTTCGTCACATTCGAGTGTCAGATTGACTCTGACACCGTCAGTGACCGACCACGGCTTCGACGCCATATGCACCATCTTCTTGAAGGCCGACGGCGAGAACTCCTCCTTGAAGTGGTTCTCATAGAGCTCGTCCATGAAAACTTCCGGTATAATCCCAGTGTCCACGTCGAACACGGTGATTTTCGACTTCACTCCAGGCCGACCTCGTTGAATTTCGCGTTGGCCACCACTTTATTCATCTCGTTTCTCGACGGCGTACGAATGACGGCGCCACCCGCGCTTCAATTCACGGACTTTGTGAACCCTAACGCCCAGAGCTGGAGCAACTTGTCTCATCACCTTATCGGCAATCTCCTTGCCCGACACTGTCGGTCCCTTGCTCGTCACTACAGCCGACCACGTTTCCACGGGCTTTCTGGCTGCAGGAGCATTTCTAGGTGCGGCCATCGGGGCGACGCCGGAGACAGCTCTGGTGGCGGCACCACTCGCACTTGGGGCCGTAAAGGGCGCAGCAGCTGGTTGGCACAACGCATCCTTCGTCTCCAAGACGGCGTTTTCGCACAGCTAGCGCGGTCACCAGCTCGCTAAGCCGGGCCGTTGCCTCCAGGACGGCGATGGCCGCTTCCGGCGCCAGTCCAGCGCGCAGCACAGCGGACCTCACCGTCTGGTCTACACCCGCCAGCTGAGCCAATACGGCATCAGACCCTTCCTTAACCACACTGGCAGCAACAAAACTACCAGCAGGAGCTGGACAGGCAGGCACTATACACAATAGCACTAAAGAAGCACTTTGTTCTTTGTTGACAATTTGCTCTTCTTTGACAGTAGCCATGAGATTGACCTTGCCTTGTGTCTAATTAGTTTCATCTTTTCGTCTATGTGGGTCTTCCTAGTCAGCCTTCTATCGAGCGTCATACCCAAGTATTTCGCCGAGCTCTTATGTGGGATGATAGAACCATTTAATGAGACTGGCGGACAGCTACCTGGTCGTAGCGAGAAAGTGATATGGGTGGACTTGTCGGCGTTGATGACGATATTCCAGCGTTTTAACCATGGTTGCAGGTCATTGAGGGCATGTTGTAGCTCTTGGCTGGCGGTGGCCCTGCTGTCAGCAGAACAAACAAATGCTGTGTCATCCGCGTATGTGCATGTAGTGAAATTGATTAGTGTTGGTAGAGGCATATCTGCAGTGTATACTGAATACAATATTGGCCCCAGGACGCTTCCTTGTGGCACTCCAGCACACACTGACTGAATAGTTGATTCGGCTTGCTTGAGCCTGACGTAAAAACTTCTATTCTCGATGTAATCCTTAAGGAACAAGTAATATGGCGTAGGGAGGCTCCTTTTCAGTTTTGTACAGTAGCCCATGGTGCCACACCCTGTCGAAAGCCTGCCGCACATCTAGGAAGACTGCTGTACAGTAGAGTCTTTTCTCAAAAGAGTCAAGTATCATACTCACAACTCTATGACACTGCTGAGTCGCTCCGTGGCCCCTTCTGAATCCGAATTGGTGGTCTGGTACAATACTTTTTTCTTCTAGGATTGGCAATAGTCTCCTCAGAAAAAGTTTCTCCAGAATTTTGGAGAGAATTGTGAGCAAACTAATTGGCCTGTACGACGCTAGCTCTGTTACTGGCTTACCCGGCTTGGGGATGAGAATGACTTCAGCGCACTTCCACTGTGTTGGGAAATGGCCAAGTCGTAGGCATTGATTCATAATAACCTTGAGGCGCTCAATACAGTTTGGTGGGAGTAGTTTCAAGGCTGCTGCATCTAAGTGTGTAGTAGGACGTGTGTCTACACACACATACACACATATATATTAATGTGACGCTCTCTCGGCTATCCGAACGCTCTCTCGATATTGGCTCTCTTTATCATTCCTCTCATTCTATTTCATATTCTATGTCATACACAATTAAGCTATACGGTCAGTCTTGATCGAGCAGCAGAATAAATCAGACGCTAAGCTGCAATTCGTGTTGTTTTATTAAGTGTGTATAACTACCACAAATTCAGAAGTGGGATCGACTAAAAAAAAAAAAAAAAAAAATGAACACGTCTACGTTTGATAAATACACTACGGCACATTTAAAGAAGTGGCTAACAGCGCTATGTTTGCCCTCGACGGGCAATAAGGCGAAATTAATAAAACGATTGCTCGATGTTTCACCAGAGATGTTTGAAGAAGTACCATCAGGAAGCAACGATTTATTAAGTTTGGCCAATATTTTGTCTGACCAAGAAAAGGAATTGCACAACAACAACGAGCGTCATGATCAGACTCAAAATGTTCGCGAAAATTCTGAACTAGGAGAGAGTATTCACCAGGATTTGCAAAACACACATTCAAAAGCTGCAAGAAGAATTACGTTTAAGCAAAGAGGAATTGCGAAATTCTCAGTACAACGCAGCTGCACATCAGATGTCTACAACAGAAATAGACAACAACAACGGCGCCACACAGTTTTTTGCGCGCAGCTGCACAGCGTCCGGCGCCAGAAGTCGCGAATTTCGGCGACAACAACAACAGCAACGGGATCGACACCAACAACAACGGCGCCACACACTTACTCGATTTGAGCACAGCTGCGCGACGTTCGGCGTCAGAAGTCGCAAATTTGGGCGACAGCAACGACAACAACAACATCAGCAGTTCTGTATTGCAAGCTATGGGCAGCACTGGAAATGTAACGGGCAGTACTGGAGAAGAAAAGAATGAGCTAAACGAAGTAAAAGGTGGATCAGCGTTCTCGCTCGCACTCGCAAAGGAAGCTACGTTGGAGTTCGACGGAAAATCATGTGCACGCATTTGGGTAAGCCAAACTCAAAAGCGTCGCAGCCATGTGCAAACTTGATGAGGAGTCGCTTCGCATGCTATTGGCCACAAAGTTAAAAGGAAACGCTCAGCAATGGCTGCATGCAATTTCAACTCGCTTGCGTGAGCCTTTTCAAACGCTTTGCGATCAATTGATATTAGCATTCGGCACTGGAGCTTCGAAGGCAGAACTACGACGAAAGTTTGAACAACGGAAGTGGCATCAAAATGAGCGTTTTGCAATGTACTTCGAGGAGAAGATCATTTTAGCACAATCAATTAAATTGGACAACGATGAGTTTTTGGAACAAATCATCGAAGGTATAGCGTCGCTGAACTTGCGCAACCAGGCGCGCATTCAAAGATTTGGGGATCCAGAGCAGATGTTACAAGCCTTTGCACACATACGCCTTCCGAAGTACGGTGCGATGGAAGGTACTAAGAGGACGACGGAGAACAACGACAAGAGTGTTGGTGTTCTCAACAAAAGCACCGGGTTCGACAACAGTTATGTAAGACACTTTAATATTTATTTTTCAAGCCAACCTAATTTGTTTATCACTGCGGAATGCCTCATAGACTCAGGAAGCCCTATTTCTTTTCTGAAAAAAGTCATTATTTCCATTAAATATACCACTGGATAAACCAGTCATTGATCACTATGTTGGAATTAACAAAAGTAAATTGAATACGTTTGGAAAAGTATCTTGTTTTGTATTGAAGAAAAAAATAAAATTTAGTTTTGAATTACTAATAGTCGACGATGAGTCTATGAGTTATGAAGCAGTGTTGGGTCGGGATTTCATGCATGCATGCGGCATAAATTTCAATTTAGAGATCCTGAAATATTTTGATGTTATAAGAAAAGGAAATGGCGCAAAGATTTCTGAACAATCACGTATGTTTAGTCAACGGAAAGCAACTAGTTTGCAACCACTGCACAGTGGATCCAATCTAAAATCTAGCAGAATAAAAGTATATTTTTTAAATATAAATACTGCGTTTAGTTTTGATTTTATTCATTTGGCAACACTCTGCAAAGCTCAAAAAAGCTTTTTAATAAGCTTTTCAGTGCATCTGTGATCGGCTGCGAGCTTTTAAACTTAACTTATTTGCGGCACGTGTCTACACAAAGATTTGAGGTTATTTGTGATTCGTTTTAAATTATCAAAACAAGTGATATATTTGAGTATTTTGATATAAATAACTTTTGTTTCCCTTAAAATAAGGTATGTACTAAATACAAATTGTATGTTGTCGTGGCCCGTCTTTTCATGTGTAACTTAAAAATGTGTTATTTGTAAGTTGACTTAGCAAGAATTGTTTTTGAGCGTTTTACTGTCTTCATTGGACTGTAATTAACGTTATTCAATCGTATTCACGCTAATTTTAGTATTTGTGTAAAGTGTGAGCTCTTGTGATGTGAAAATGTCCAAAATGATAACCAACTACGTCCAACTCCTAAGATTATTGCACTTTTTAGGTGAAATGTCAGTCCCCGAAGCGCGCTCTGTTTTTGCAGGTGGCTTGGCGAAAATGTCGCATCAAGAAAATTGTTGGTGTTAAATGAATATGTGTATTTGGCACAATTTTGAAGAACGTAAACATATCTGATAACGATATTAAAGAAATTAATAAGAAATTGGCTAATTTTGTAAGCAGGCTTGCAGTGAAATGGAAGGATTGCCATTACAACACTAAGTTTTTTTGAGAAAAAAAATCAGAAATGGCTTGATATGCCGCTCATTTTATATAATTTTAAGTCAACATCAGATATTGGTAGGCCTAAAAAGGATTTTGGTGATTTGTGCCCTAAGGCGCAGATCAAACAAGTGTCTACTCTTATGGAACAAGCAACTTGTGAACAATTGATGGTGGCTACAAGCTCCAGTTTGTATAAATCTGGAAAGCGAACGGCTTCAAAAATTGTTGCCACACTTAATACAGATGAGAGTGCTGGACAACAAATAAAGAAGTCATTGGACACACCAGTGAAATTACCTGTTCCCTTCTCACCTGATGAAGCTCTTGCACTGTATGTAGATGTTGGGCACACAAAACATACATACCAGCTAACGCGAATAAGTGCCAAGGAGAGGAATGCAGATATATACCCCAACTACCATAGGTTGCAAAAAGCAAAGATTATGTGTTACCCCAGACGGACTAAAAGTAACCGATTATTCTGCTGAAATAACTCTACAGAATTTAGTAGACCATACGGTAAGCCGTATCATAAATGCGCACTCGCAGGTTGTTGAAAATCATGTTGCAGGGGAAAATAATAACAGAAGTTTGACTGCAATTTACAAATGGGGCTGCGATGGAAGCAGTGGCCACGCGACCTATCGCCAAAAGTTTCAAGATGGTGAAACAAGTATGGTCGATCAGCATTTATTTACTGTTTGCCTTGTACCATTACAAGTTCAGCTTGGTTCGACAATATTGTGGAAGAACACGCGACCTTCATCAACCCGCTATTGTCGTCCCATAAAACTCATTTGTCAGAAAGAGACAAGTGAATTAATAACTTTGGAGACTGACAATGTTAAAAGCCAAATAACGTCGATCAAGCCAACACTGACAAGCTCATATACCATACTCCATAAATTTCATCTGACGATGGTGGATGGTAAAACATTTGGTGTTCTGGCAGAAGCATCCACACAGACATGTGGAATTTGTAGAGCAGTACCAAAAGACATGAACAATTTGGATCTGGTGAAGCGTTACCCGATTGACTCAGATCTATTAAAATATGGCTTATCTAGTCTTCATGCGTGGATTAGATTCTTTGAATGTATTTTACATTTATCATACAGACTTTCCATTAAAAAATGGCAAGTTCGCGGCACAGATAAGCCAGAGGTGGAGGCTAGAAAATTAAAAATACAGTCCGAACTAAGGAAAGAAATGGGCATTTTAGTGGACATACCAATGGCTGGTAGTGGCAATACCAACAATGGTAATACAGCTAGACGATTTTTCAGTCAACCTGAATTGGTATCACGCATCACAGGAGTTAACGAGGCACTCATTTATAATTTTAGTGTTATTCTACGTGCATTAACTTGTGGCTACGAAATCAATATCGATGCATTTAGTTCATATGCCATGAAATCAGCTGAAATGTTTGTCGAACTGTATCCATGGTTTTATATGCCATCATCTGTCCATAAGATTTTAATTCATGGTGCAGACATCATAAAGCATGTGGGTCTTCCTATTGGCATGATGTCTGAAGAAGCGCTGGAAGCCAGGAATAAGGATTTCCGGAATATACGGGAGAATCATTCTCGAAAGAATATAGATGTAATACAATGGAAGATGTTATGCACGCATTACTCGTGTCTTCTGATCCACTAATAACATCATTGTCTAAAATGTCAACAAATTCGGTTAAAGCTATAAAATTTGATAAAGTTGTTGCTGGTCTTCTAAAAAAATTTCCCACATTTAAATAATGATTCTGAATCTTCAGATTCCGAATAATAATAGTGAATAATATATAGAAAACAAACTTATTAATTAAAATGTAAATTAAAAAATAAACACTTAAAAATTAAAAAAAAAAAAATGTGAACATTTATATTGTTGAATATGGTTTTTTTTACATTTGTATGGGAGCTATGATAAATACCTAACGTAGGACATTGCAATTTGGAGAATATACGTAAAATGAATTAAAAACTGTAAGTACAAAGTTTCATTAAAATATCTATTAATTTACTAAAGTTATTAATTAAATTCTGCTAGCAGAGCCATTGGACCCACTGTGCACTGTTAGGAACACAAACTGTCAGGAAACCACTGTTAGGGACACAGAATGTTAACGACAACAGAACGAACAATGAAAACGAAACTGTTAGGAGATAGTTACGCTAAGTCACAACCGTCAGAAGATCAATTTATTAAGGGCGACAAATTAAATGAAAAAACTGTAATGGAATTATTAGCTGAAGCGGAAATTGTAAAAAGGAATCTAGAAGTTTCTACGGATGAGAAAATAGTTAGGAGCGACAAAGATATATATATCGGAAAATAGGCAAGACATAATTAAGCATATTAGACAACAGGATTACGATAGACTGCATATAAAAACGATATGATGAGCCGGAATTGGTAGATAGTTTTGACAAAGACATGTTCAATATTCAGATTGTAGAAGATCAAGAACAAGTTTATAATTATGGAGAAGATATAGATTTTAAAACACGTTGTCAATTTGTAAAGATGTTCGAGGACACATATATAAAGACTAAAGGCCAGATGTTCCAATGATTAGGTGCGAAATGAAAATATCATTAAGCGATGATAAGCCTTTCAGTTGTTCGCCTAGACGATTGTCATACACTGAAAAAGAAAAACTTCTCAAGATGTTAGATGAGTATATGGAAAACGGAATAATAAGACCGAGTGACTCACAGTTTGCCTCGCCAATCGTATTAGTTAAAAAGAAGACAGGAGATTTACGTTTATGCATAGATTTTTCGGAAACTAAACAAAGTATTAATAAAAGACAACTATCCACTACCTTTAATTGATGACTTGCTAGACAAATTAGTAAACAAAGCAATTTTCACAAAATTAGACTTAAAAAATGGCTACTTCCATGTTTACGTGGAAGAAACTTCAATCAAATACACATCATTTGTTACTCCTTTAGGACAATTTGAATTTAAAAGGATGCCCATGGGATTAAAAACGCATCAGCAGTGTTTCAACGATTTATGAATAAAATTTTCGATGACTTAATCAGGCAAGATAAAGTAATAATATATATGGATGACATTATGATTGCGAGCAAAGATATGGAAGAGCATTTAGATACGTTACAAGAAGTGCTACATAGGCTGGTTCAAAATAGATTAGAATTAAGGAGGGATAAATGCGAATTTTTAAGATCAAGCATAAAATATTTAGGATTTTTGATAACAAAGGAAGGTATACAAGTGGATGAGAAAGGCGTTGGAGCAGTAAAAAATTTTCCCGATTCCAGACAAAGTTCATGCAGTGCACAGTTTTTTAGGTTTATGTTCTTATCTCCGGCGTTTCATACAAAATTTTTCCATGTTAGCTAAACCTCTTTATGATCTTTTGAGAAAAGACACTATATTTGTATTTGGTAAAAACGAGTTGGACTGCTTTTTTAATGCTCAAAGAAAAACTGATAGAAGCACCGGTGTTAGCTATCTATAGTCATAAAGATGAAATCGAACTACATTGTGACGCAAGCTCTCACGGTTTTGGAGCAGTTTTATTACAAAAGAAAGATGATGGAAATTGCACCCGATATTTTACTTCTCAAAAAGAACTACAGAACAAGAGAGTAAATATCACAGTTTTGAACTAGAAGCACTAGCAATCATTTATGCTCTTGGCAGATTTCGAATTTATTTACACGGAAAGCCATTTAATATTGTTACGGATTGCAACTCACTAATTCTTACACTTAGCAAAATTGATTTGAATCCTAGAATAGCCAGGTGGGCGCTGGAATTGCAAGACTACGACTGTAAACTTATTCATAGGGGTGGCGAAAAAATGCAACACGTAGACGCTTTGAGTATGTGTACAAACATTTTGATAGTAGAGACGACCAGTTTTGAAGACAATTTAGTGATTTGTCAGACGAAAGATGCAAATATTCAAAAAAATCAGTAAACGTTTAGAACATACCGAGGACAAACTATTTGAAATGAGAAACGGAATCGTATACAGAAAAACCAATGACAATCGACTACTCTTCTATGTACCAGTAGACATGGAGGATCAAGTTTTGCACAAATATCACAACGAGCTTGGACACATAGGTAGGGACAAAATGATGGACATCATTTCAAAATCGTATTGGATTGCGAATCTTAAAGAAAAATGTTCTAGACACATAGAAAATTGTCTTAAATGTATCGCATTTTCTCCAAAATCCGGAAAGACAGAGGGATTTTTACATAGTATACCGAAAGGAGATCGACCTTTTGAATTATTACACATCGATCATTATGGGCCAGTAGCAGCTAATAGAGCAAATAAACACATATTTTTAATTATAGATGGGTTTACAAAGTTTGTGAGATTATATACGACAAAGACTACGAAGACCAAAGAAGTAGTTAAAGCACTGAAGGATTACTTTAGAGCATACAGTAGACCAAAATGCATCGTATCCGACAGAGGCAGCTGTTTCACATCTACCGAATTTGAAGATTTTATGAATGAATACAATATTAAACACATGAAAATTGCCACAGGTTCGCCACAGGCAAACGGCCAAGTAGAACGAATAAACAGGAGCATTGGGCCAATGTTAGCAAAGCTTTCAGAACCAGAAAAAGGGATTCATTGGGATTCGATATTAGAGACGGTCGAATATGCACTAAACAACACCATACATCGAAGCATAAAACAGGCTCCTAGCAAAATGTTGTTCGGAATAAATCAAAAGGGTAACATTAAAGACGAACTTAGAGAAAAACTAGAAGAGATGGATACAGAAAGTGACACGAGAGATTTAAAACTCATCAGAAGTAAAGCAAAGGAGGTGCAAAGAAAGGCACAAAATTACAATGAAACATATTACAACAAAAGCAAGAGAGAAGGTAAAAAGTACAAAAAAGGGGACTATGTAATGGTCAAAAATTTTGACGCAACAGTAGGAGCTGCCAGGAAACTAGACATAAGACTAAAAATAATTATTCTTTGTAAAGTCAAAATCAGGAGATCTAGTTCGCAGGATGGCCGAGTTGTAGTAGGACGTGTGTCTACACACACATACACACATATATATTAATGTGACGCTCTCTCGGCTATCCGAACGCTCTCTCGATATTGGCTCTCTTTATCATTCCTCTCATTCTATTTCATATTCTATGTCATACACAATTAAGCTATACGGTCAGTCTTGATCGAGCAGCAGAATAAATCAGACGCTAAGCTGCAATTCGTGTTGTTTTATTAAGTGTGTATAACTACCACAAGTGATCATACCAGGGGATTTGGTGAGTTTAGCTTTAGCAATTTCTTCTTGAATCTCCGTGTTGTCAATCTCTTGCATAGGCAGATCCATAGGGCAGCATAATCAAGGAACTGTATAGTTTTTTCGTTATCATCGCTGTCGCACAGGTTGAAGGGTTGAAAACTATTTCTTAAATGGTCTGCAAAGGCATCGGCTTTCTCCTGGCTGGAACGACACCACAAACCGTTGGCGTTTCTAACGGGTGCAATCTTCTTTACAGGCCTTTTTAGGTATTTGGTGGCATTCCACAAGTTATGTTCAGCTTTGGCAGGTTCTAGCTGCACTAGGTACTCCTCCAGAGATTTATTTTTTGAGCCTATTAAACCGCTGTTTTAAGTCTTTGCAAGCCCTGTTGTATGTTTTTTTGTCTCTCGGCATTCTGCTGACCTGTCATACTGTCCTAAGCCTTCTTCTCTCAGCAACCATGGAAGCCAACTCAGTTGACCAGAGGTAGTTGTCCCTGCGGGCTCTATGATTCCTCGATCGTGTCTCCGATGCTTGCTCAGGCGTTGCAAGGCTTGCCGCCGTATGTACCTTTCTGGTAAGGCTTTCCACGGCTTCATCGATATCACTCCCATTTTCAATTGCTGGCAGAGGGTCAACGTTTTCTTCCAACCATTTTTTGTAGATTTCACGATTTGTATTGCGTGTAAACAGCTTCGTTCTTGACTTCTTCCTAGCGTATGAGTACTCCAGGACTACTTTAACCATGCTGTGGTCAGAGCAGAGCTCATAGCAGCTGTCCGACAAAATCTTTGCAGGATCAACTCCTTTGCTTATAGCAAAGTCAAGGAGGTCTGGTATTTTGCTCGGGCCACTGGGCCAGTAGGTGGGCTCACCAGTGGAGTGCACGCTGCAAGCCAACTCTCTGATGCACTTGAGAAGAGTGCTGCCCTTGGTGTTGATTGATCTGGAACCCCACTCCCAATATGAACCTAGGTCCCAGGTCTTTTAGTTGTTGTGATAAGTCAGTATAATTTATGATATACCGCGGCGGCAAGAATGCTGCTCCAATGGTGATTTGGCCTGCTTGAGTTGTCAGAAGAATTTTTGCACACTGCATCCAGTCCAGTTGCACTGGCTCTAGCTCTTCATGTTCAATGCCGTTCCTCACAATAATTGCAGCTCCGCCACGAATCCTGTCGGCAGGGTGATTTGCAACTATTGTATTGTAGCCATGAATGGTGAAGTGCGATCTGGATGTAAAGTGCGTCTCTGACACTAGCATTACGTCGACTTGATTTGTTTTAATATAATGATCTATTTCAGGTTTGCTTTTGCACAAACCGTTCGCATTCCATATAACCAGTTGAGTGTTTATGGACTTTGTAGAGTGCTCATTTGACTGGAGAGTATGGGACATCATCATCTCCCTAAATTTATTAAACATGGTGGTCATCATGTGCTCCATTCTTTGCATCAGTCTCTGCTCGATACCATCTTCAACGCTAGGGGGATTTTGATTTTTGTTGTTGTTGTTGGTGTAGCCGGTGTTGTTGTTATACATATTTCCACTTGCGGTAATGTTGGCATAGCTGATGTTTGGGTTTCTGGGCTGATATGGAGTGCCTTGAGGTACAAAAGATGACTGCGTTGCTTGTCCAAGTGGAGCTGCCTTTGGTTTTGGTCCGAATTTCTTCCTTGCCTCAATATAGATGCGACACACCCTATATAAGATGCAGTGTGCTCTTCGCCGCAGTTTACCGCACAGTGGTGGATCCTCTTTAGGTTTCTTACAATCGATAGTATTATGATCTTGACCGCACTTGACGCACGTGAATTGCATTCGGCAATAACGCTTGGTGTGCCCAAAGGCCTGGCATCGATAGCACTGCACAACATCATTAAATTTTTTAGGCTCTGCGATCTTTACAATCGCATGACACAATCTTGTGACTTCAAAGACCTTCTTGTTGTTCCTTTGTGGCTCCAGGTTAACAAAGAACATCGACATTGTGCTCTTGTTTGTTCTAGACAGTGCATTTTTAATGTCTCGCACTTTGTAGCCAAGTTTACCAACGATATGTGTTGTAGGAGTTGAATGGTGTAGCCCTTTCACTACAATACGAAAGCATCGCTCTTCCTTCAGCTGGTAGGTCCTAAAGGCCAGTTGTGCATCGTCCATATACGCAACAATACTCCTTTAGGATTTGTAAGAAAAACTGTTTTTGTCAACGATTTTTCCAAGTTCTTTTAGCATCTCGCTTATGTTTCCCACTCCCGGTATGATTATCGGTGGAGGCTTCGGTGTAGCTTTCTCCTCAACCATCACGTTGGAATTAGCTACATTTAATTCGTCGTCAACTTCATTATTATCAATTGGTAGAGTGGCGAACCCGTTTTGAGGTATTCGGCATTTCAGCAATATTGCCTAAATTTTTCTTCTTATTCTTTGCTGTCTTTTTAGGAACAACAAATATCTTAAGTTCACCTTCTTCAGTACAGTCAGAGTCCGTATCGCTGCTGGATTCGTTGATGATTTCATTAGTGAGGGTGTTAGAGCGAGGCAGCATGTTCTCGGTTGCTAACTGCACTTTCTTTGTAGTTGGGTTATGTTTTTCCTTCTCACTATTAAGTTTTTCTCTTGCCTGGTATGACCTTGGGCACCAATATTTGCCAACTAGACTTTTGTGCAGATTAGCACAATCTTTCTCCACATCCATACTTGCGTCGGAGCTATTGCCGCTCATGGCAACAGCAAGTACCGATACTTGCGAGTTATTTTTGTTGTTCTTCTTTGTGCGAGTTTCGTAGCCAATCAGAGCTTAGTGCGCGGCAGCGCAGCTTTCCAAAGTTTGGCGGGGTTAGTGTCTCTGATAAGCTTTGGGAGGTTTGAAACTCCGCTAAAACTTGCAGCGACTCACGACCTGGGTAAGTGTCACTGATAAGCTTTGGGAGGTTTGAAACTCCGCTAAAGCTTGCAGCGGCCCACGACCTGGGTAAGTGCACTAACCATACAATACATAGATGCTTCGCCCAGTACAATTTTTTGTATCTTCAAAAACAGTATTATTGCAACCCCAGTCGGGCCATGCGCTGCGATTCGAACACCGAGCCTCTTCGGCTCATTCGAAAATTCGAAGTTCTAACGCAGCGCGCAGCGTTGAGTTCAGTCGCAGATCAAATACGGAGCGATGAGCACGGGCGTATTTCGTTGCGCTCTGCTTTCGTTTCTATGTATGCGTGTATGTATCTACATGCTCGCCTATATTAGTATGTGTATGCATATGAAGTTTTGCAACGTGCAGTTGCCTCGCTGACGAGCAGCTAGCGCACGTCAATTTTGATTTGCTCGCGTTCTATATGTTTGCAGTTAAATGGACTTGCACAAGGACCGCGTTGGCTCTGCTGGTGGTTTGCAAGCCCAACGTGTTGTGGGCCCGGGTTCAACTCCCGATCGAGAATATATGTATATTTTGTTTTTTTTTAATGCGATTTAAATTTTTTCATTCCCTTTCAACTTTACTGACAGAAGTAAAATTGAATAGTACATTGATTTTTACAATTTTGTAAGTCTCGGATTGCTCGAGGTGGGGCCATTTTATGTTCGTTAGCCTCTGTATGCGCAGCATTGGAGCTGTCCTTCGAACTGAGGGACACACCGAGACCCCCACTTGTGTGGGGGGCATGGAAGAATGCTACTGACACATCCATAGGAAGATCTAACCATTTCCTTACGACCGACCGTACCAGTCTGTCACACTTTCTCAAAACGCCTATTGCCACACTACCAAGGGTTAGCTTGTGATATAGCTGTGGAATGAGGACAGTTCTGAGGGCGAATAACTTCTGCTGTGGCTCAGGGGGGACCGCGATATGATATCCAATCTGGGACCAATGTCCTCAGTCGGATTGTAGCGGGCCTCCCGTCCGCAGTGAACTGAATGCCGAGATACCTCCACTCCTCCGAACGCTTCAAGCTTGGACACGTGCGCGAAACTACACAGAAGCTCCGTGATTCGATCACAGTACACTTCTGCTTCGGTTGCCCCTTGACACTAACAGTAAAACACTTATTAGCGTTTAGGGTCAGCCCAACGGACGCCAAAAAGGAGACCGTGGTATCCAATAATGCTTGAAGGCCCTTCGGTGTAGAAGCAAACAACACCAGATCGTCTGCGAACGCTGCAGTGTTTGTTTTGGCATTTCCGACACTGACACCAATCTCGTCCGGTAGAGACCTGAGCAACCGGTCGATGACCAAGTTGAACTTATGTGGAGACAAAGGGTCACCCTGCTTCACACCTCTAGCAGGGACGAATTCCTCTGATCTCCAGCCTTTACCATTGAGACTAGTGCCACCTCCCAAGTACAAGCTACGTGCGTAGTCAACAAAACCCGTTGGTGCACCATACGCGGATAGGGTGTCAATTACCGCTGCGTGAGACATAGAGTCAAACGCTTTACTGACATCAAGTGTCGCGATATAACACGACGCATGACGTCTATGGTGGTCCCTCAGAATTAGGTCAACTATTGTCGCGTTATCGGCGCAACCGTCAGTAGGAAGAAACCCCCGCTGACGCGGATCCCAATCGACTGATGAGGCCAATCGGGATGCCAAGATGGCATTGAGTTGTCTAACTATGACAGAAGGCACCGATATCGGACGGAAGTCTTCTGGTCGGGATGCTCTTACCGTCTTCGGGATGAAAACGGTTCGAGCCATTCGGAAGAGTGTGGGTAGTTTGCCGCACCAGAGAATAAGGTTCATTATGTGAAGCATAACACCACTGGGAATACTCCTGGCAGTTCTTGGAGATATTCCGTCCGGTCCGGGAGAATAAGTCAATGGCACTTGATGCAATTGCAGGTCCCTAGACGTAATAGGTGACCATACCCCCTCAAGCAAGTGTGTCCCATATGGGGCACGGTGCTATTGCAAGAGGAAAGGTTCTGCTGTGTCATGACTTCTCTCCAGTATGGTTTCATAATCTCTTGGTTTGGCATTACCGACTCGTCGGGTCCTGCAAGCAAGGATCCAATGCATCGACCTTTATGTTTGTCCCAGTTGCGCTGAACCCTAGCGAACTGCTGCCTTCTATTTTGTCTCCTATTGCGAGGCTCAGGAAAGACTCTCGCCGAAACCGGACCTTCGTTTCGATTCGGAAAAATATAGTTAGACAAACACTGGAGAGTTGCTTCTTTGCCCGAAGTCTGCGCTCTATCAACGATAGATTGCAGAACCTCGACTCTCCACGATCGACTACATCCTACAGGGCCGAAACCCCGTAGTATCCGCATGAGGACGTTGTCCGAATGTATCGATGGTGTGATTGGAACCGACTCTGACATTGAAGAAGAAGACTCAAGCCCACTTATACTAGGGCGGCGCGTAATGGTTTGTGGTTCACTAATTTCGGGGATAAGAGCCGCTTGCCCTCTTAGCTGCTCGATTTTTGCCTTATAATTATCCCTCTGTCGACACTTTTTAATAGCATCGACGCTGCGTTCTGGAAAATGCAACGCCAGCTTTTTATTAATGAACCTCTCGCCATTTGCTATGAGCTCAAGTTCCTTCCTCGCCATCATGGCCAATTCTTCCTCACACCACCTGGTTTTCACGTCAACACGCGTACGAAGCTCATCAAGCCTGTCTTTGTGCTGACGCGACATGTGGACGCCTAAACCGGTCTTTGTTCCAAAAGATCGGCCGCATTCCACACATAGATGTCCAACAACTGGATTAGCATCTACGTTCCTTCCCTGATGGGCTCCTACGGATGCCGTAGGAGAATTCACTGAATAACTTTCAGCTATTCGGGGCATGTTATTTGAGTTTGCACCATCAGTTTTTCAGGACCATCGGGGAGGTAACCCAATGGCCCCTTTCGCCGCTCATATTCGCTGGGGCCGAAACTACATCGGTCCAGCACCCGGAGGACACCACGAGGAGGCCACATTTTAGTGGGGCACATGTTGCCTATGAGTCGACTTGATCTGACTAACGAAGGACGGTAGCCCACTTGCCATTGCTGATAAATGAACCATTATTCCCCTTCTGCAGACCCATTGATCCTCCAATTATTAAAACTAAAAAAAAAAATTAAACTTATAATAATAATAATTTCTCTAATTTTCTGAAATGTTATTGTTATCTTAAAATGTAAAAAACAACATTTTAAAGTTCAAACTTTTTTAAATAGAGTTTTAAAAAGTGTTTGCAAAAAGGAATTACGACTTTATTTTATTATTTAAAATTACAAAATTGTAAGTCATCAAAAATCAATGTACTATTCAATTTTACTTCTGTCAGTAAAGTTGAAAGGGAATGAAAAAATTTAAATCGCATTTAAAAAAAAAAAACAAAATATACATATATTCTCGATCGGGAGTTGAACCCGGCCCACAACACGTTGGGCTTGCAAACCACCAGCAGAGCCAACGCGGTTCTTGTGCAAGTCCATTTAACTGCAAACATATAGAACGCGAGCAATTGTTGTTGTCCTCTTCTGCGAGACTTTCGTCGCGGCAAATCAAAATTGACGTGCGCTAGCTGCTCGTCAGCGAGGCAACTGCACGTTGCAAAACTTCATATGCATACACATACTAATATAGGCGAGCATGTAGATACATACACGCATACATAGAAACGAAAGCAGAGCGCAACGAAATACGCCCGTTCTCATCGCTCCGCGTTTGATCTGCGACTGAACTCAACGCTGCGCGCTGCGTTAGAACTTCGAATTTTCAATGAGCCGAAGAGGCTCGGTGCTCGAATCGCAGCGCACGGCCCGACTGGGGTCGCAATAATACTGTTTTTGATGATACAAAAAATTGTACTGGGCGAAGCATCTATGTATTGTATGGTTAGTGGTAAGTGTCTCTGATAAGCTTTGGGAGGTTTGAAACTCCGCTAAAGCTTGTAGCGGCTCAAGACTTGGGTAAAGTTCGATCAGGCTTTAAAAGCTCGAAGGCTTGAAAAGCTTGGAAATTTTCCACGCACGTGTTTATTTTTTTCACTTGGAAAAACTCAATTTTTCACAATATAATAAGTGTCACTGTCACTGAAATATTTGCACTTTGTTGCAATTATGCTTCCACACAGGGAACTCTAAATTCCGTCTCTGTCGGTAGTGTTTTATATAGATTTGTATGGTTTTCACACGGAGCACACACGGAGGCACGTCTATTCACTTCGAAAGTTCGATCGCGACTCACTAATTAGATGACGAGGCATTTGGCCTTAAGAGAGTCATAGTTACTCCCGCCGTTGACCCGCGCTTACTTGAATTTCTTCACTTTGACATTCAGAGCACTGGGCAGAAATCACATTGTGTCAACACCCGCTAGGGCCATCACAATGCTTTGTTTTAATTAGACAGTCGGATTCCCCAAGTCCGTGCCAGTTCTGAATTGATTGTTAATCGATAATCGTTATAATTTAAAAGAACTAGCTGGTTGCCTAACTAGTATTCTTAAAATTTTAGCAAGAAAGTTCCACAATTGGCTACGTAACTAAACTATCCGGGGAACAAGAAACTACCATAAATGATAGAAACTCTATTTACCCAGAACGAGCACATAAACCATGTTATTGTTTCCCAATCAAGCCCGACTATCTCAATCTTCAGAGCCAATCCTTATCCCGAAGTTACGGATCTAATTTGCCGACTTCTCTTACCTACATTATTCTATCGACTAGAGACTCTTCACCTTGGAGACCTTGGAGTTTGCGTGTCCCCACCATAAATTATCAAGGTCCGAGGAGAAAGTATCGACACAACAGTATATGACATGCCCATCTACCATATCTCTCTGCGAAAGACTTCCATGGTAGTACGGCTATAAACAGAAAAGAAAACTCTTCCGATATCTCTCGACGGCTTCTTTATGGTCGTTCCTGTTGCCAGGATGAGCACGAGGCCCATTTTTAATAACAAACGGATACTCAACAGGTTACGGAATTGGAACCGTATTCCCTTTCGTTCAAAATTATTCAAGTTTTTTAATTATTACAAAATATAAATTTTAGTTACTTTTTTTTACTTGAAAATTTTCGGCTTTCGCCTTGAACTTAGGACCGACTAACTCGTGATCAACCACTGTTCACACGAAACCCTTCTCCACTTCAGTCCTCCAATGTCTCATTCGATTATTTGCTACTACCACCAAGATCTGTACCAATGACGGCTCCATGCAGGCTTACGCCAAACACTTCTAAGCACACCATTGTACCTTCCTACTCACTAAAGTTTCTAAATTTATATTACAAGTAATATAAATCATCTACTTTTGCGGTAATGTATAGGTATACAACTTAAGCGCCATCCATTTTAAGGGCTAGTTGCTTCGGCAGGTGAGTTGTTACACACTCCTTAGCGGATTTCGACTTCCATGATCACCGTCCTGCTGTTTTAAGCAACCAACGCCTTTCATGTTTTCTGAATGAGTTGTTAATTTGGGCACCGTAACATTACGTTTGGTTCATCCCACAGCGCCAGTTCTGCTTACCAAAAGTGGCCCACTGGGCACATTATATCATAACCTTAAACTTCATATCAAGAAAGTTAAGGTTCTTACCCATTTAAAGTTTGAGAATAGGTTAAGATCGTTTTCGACCCTAAGGCCTCTCTCTAATCATTCGCTTTACCAGATAAGATTATTTTATACAACAGTTAAATGCACCAGCTATCCTGAGGGAAACTTCGGAAGGAACCAGCTACTAGATGATTCGATTGGTCTTTCGCCCCTATACTCAATTCTGACAATCGATTTGCACGTCAGAACTGTTTCGGTCTTCCATCAGGGTTTCCCCTGACTTCAACCTGATCAAGTATAGTTCACCATCTTACGGAAAAATTTTGAAAAATGAAAAAATGTAAAAATCGGAAAAATTTTGCGGTTTCACTATTAATTCGTGTGTATGCATGGCTTAATCTTTGAGACAAGCATATAACTACTGGCAGGATCAACCAGAATAATGTTCATTTCATTATGTAAATATATTTAAAATATAATTACATAAATCTTCAAATTTGTAAAATACATGACAACTCACAAATATTTTTGAATAACAAACGATAATATTCAATAATTGTATATATATATATAGTAATATATCCACCACCAGAATAATTTCTCGTACGTGACAAACACTCATAATTATTCCCCTATCTTCCAAATTCTTTCCCACAAGTCAAATCATAAACACAAACACTTGCCGCGACGGGACCAACTGTCACAAACAAAAGATCCTATTACATTGGCGAACATGCCACTTTCAAAAAGTCCAAAGTCAATTAAAAATTTCCATTGCAACTTGAGGACTCAGCATTATTGCACTAACACAAACACAAAACATCACACGTATGTTAGCCCTAAGTCGTAATAAGAACTTTCATGTTAGAGCTCAACATATTGTGAGTTTAGTTTTTAAAGACACTTTCCTCACTTAAGACGCGTAGCCCGCGAGCTTATAAATAAAAATAAAGTAGTCTATTAAGTAAACAAAATAAATCCTTGTGTTTTATTTTTTTTTTTACTGTCCGTGCACCGCGAACATATAATTGGCGCAGCCGGTAGGATACGTCGTACTAGTTACTGAATCAACAAAGCAGTCGTGAACCGCTAAAGGACTTTAACATTGTCCTGGGAGAACGCGTCCTAGTTGTTAACTAGACAAAACGTATCCGCGAAAAGCATCTACGTACGTGAGTGCGTTATTAAAACGGTAATACAAAAACCTTGTAAAAAATCCGTCATAATAAAAAACTCAAAAACCCGAACCACGTGTGCAAATCAATAACAATTCAAAAATGGCAACCGAATTAACAGAAGCACACTTAAACCAGTGTCTAAATCAAATCAAACACGTGCCAGCGTTTGATAACGGAGCAGAAAATTTGTCGGCATTTATAAAGAGAATAGATTTCATTCTGTCTCTATACCCAACAACTGATGTACGCCAAAGCAGCGTAATCTTCGGTGCTATTGAGCGACAACTGGATGGAGAAGCCTTGCGTACATCCCAGATTACACAATCCAACAATTGGATGTCGCTGAGATCGTCCCTAATCGAGGAATTCAAGACGCAGACACCTTATGAGGAGCTACTAAGAAGACTATACAATACCAATTGGAATGGAAGCCTACGTAAGTTCGTAGAAGAGCTCGAGAGAAAATCCTATATTATTAGCAATAAGTTAGCATTAGACACTGATGGTAGCACAGCAATAATTTATAAAAATGCATTAAAAATAACAACAAAAAATGTAATAACCAGAAAATTACCAGACAGGATATACATGACCTTAGCAAGGCATGATATAACTTCAATAAGCAAACTAAAAGCAGTTGCTCAAACAGAAGGTATTTATGAGTCTTATGAGACTCAGAATAACCATAAAAGTGAAAACAATAGTCGTAGGAATCAAAATAAATCTTACGCAAACTATACAAACAATTCTCATTCAGATGATTCGTCCAATTCAAAACCACAAACCAATTACTCAAATTCAAATCAGAATAATCAAAATCTTCACCAAGAATTCAATAAAAAACTAAAAGAAGCTCAAACACAAAACCCTTATAACTATTCGAGGGGCGAAGCATCTATGTATTGTATGGTTAGTGGTAAGTGTCTCTGATAAGCTTTGGGAGGTTTGAAACTCCGCTAAAGCTTGTAGCGGCTCAAGACTTGGGTAAAGTTCGATCAGGCTTTAAAAGCTCGAAGGCTTGAAAAGCTTGGAAATTTTCCACGCACGTGTTTATTTTTTCACTTGGAAAAACTCAATTTTTCACAATATAATAAGTGTCACTGTCACTGAAATATTTGCACTTTGTTGCAATTATGCTCCCACACAGGGAACTCTAAATTCCGTCTCTGTCGGTAGTGTTTTTATAGATTTGTATGGTTTTCACACGGAGCACACACGGAGGCACGTCTATTCACTTCGAAAGTTCGATCGCGACTCACTAATTAGATGACGAGGCATTTGGCCTTAAGAGAGTCATAGTTACTCCCGCCGTTGACCCGCGCTTACTTGAATTTCTTCACTTTGACATTCAGAGCACTGGGCAGAAATCACATTGTGTCAACACCCGCTAGGGCCATCACAATGCTTTGTTTTAATTAGAAAGTCGGATTCCCCAAGTCCGTGCCAGTTCTGAATTGATTGTTAATCGATAATCGTTATAATTTAAAAGAACTAGCTGGTTGCCTAACTAGTATTCTTAAAAATTTTAGCAAGAAAGTTCCACAATTGGCTACGTAACTAAACTATCCGGGGAACAAGAAACTACCATAAATGATAGAAACTCTATTTACCCAGAACGAGCACATAAACCATGTTATTGTTTCCCAATCAAGCCCGACTATCTCAATCTTCAGAGCCAATCCTTATCCCGAAGTTACGGATCTAATTTGCCGACTTCTCTTACCTACATTATTCTATCGACTAGAGACTCTTCACCTTGGAGACCTTGGAGTTTGCGTGTCCCCACCATAAATTATCAAGGTCCGAGGAGAAAGTATCGACACAACAGTATATGACATGCCCATCTACCATATCTCTCTGCGAAAGACTTCCATGGTAGTACGGCTATAAAACAGAAAAGAAAACTCTTCCGATATCTCTCGACGGCTTCTTTATGGTCGTTCCTGTTGCCAGGATGAGCACGAGGCCCATTTTTAATAACAAACGGATACTCAACAGGTTACGGAATTGGAAACCGTATTCCCTTTCGTTCAAAATTATTCAAGTTTTTTAATTATTACAAAATATATAAATTTAGTTACTTTTTTTTACTTGAAAATTTTCGGCTTTCGCCTTGAACTTAGGACCGACTAACTCGTGATCAACCACTGTTCACACGAAACCCTTCTCCACTTCAGTCCTCCAATGTCTCATTCGATTATTTGCTACTACCACCAAGATCTGTACCAATGACGGCTCCATGCAGGCTTACGCCAAACACTTCTAAGCACACCATTGTACCTTCCTACTCACTAAAGTTTCTAAATTTATATTACAAGTAATATAAATCATCTACTTTAGCGGTAATGTATAGGTATACAACTTAAGCGCCTTCCATTTTAAGGGCTAGTTGCTTCGGCAGGTGAGTTGTTACACACTCCTTAGCGGATTTCGACTTCCATGATCACCGTCCTGCTGTTTTAAGCAACCAACGCCTTTCATGTTTTCTGAATGAGTTGTTAATTTGGGCACCGTAACATTACGTTTGGTTCATCCCACAGCGCCAGTTCTGCTTACCAAAAGTGGCCCACTGGGCACATTATATCATAACCTTAAACTTCATATCAAGAAAGTTAAGGTTCTTACCCATTTAAAGTTTGAGAATAGGTTAAGATCGTTTCGACCCTAAGGCCTCTCTCTAATCATTCGCTTTACCAGATAAGATTATTTTATACAACAGTTAAATGCACCAGCTATCCTGAGGGAAACTTCGGAAGGAACCAGCTACTAGATGATTCGATTGGTCTTTCGCCCCTATACTCAATTCTGACAATCGATTTGCACGTCAGAACTGTTTCGGTCTTCCATCAGGGTTTCCCCTGACTTCAACCTGATCAAGTATAGTTCACCATCTTACGGAAAAATTTTGAAAAATGAAAAAAATGTAAAAATCGGAAAAATTTTGCGGTTTCACTATTAATTCGTGTGTATGCATGGCTTAATCTTTGAGACAAGCATATAACTACTGGCAGGATCAACCAGAATAATGTTCATTTCATTATGTAAATATATTTAAAATATAATTACATAAATCTTCAAATTTGTAAAATACATGACAACTCACAAATATTTTTGAATAACAAACGATAATATTCAATAATTGTATATATATATATAGTAATATATCCACCACCAGAATAATTTCTCGTACGCGTGACAAACACTCATAATTATTCCCCTATCTTCCAAATTCTTTCCCACAAGTCAAATCATAAACATAAACACTTGCCGCGACGGGACCAACTGTCACAAACAAAAGATCCTATTACATTGGCGAACATGCCACTTTCAAAAAGTCCAAAGTCAATTAAAAATTTCCATTGCAACTTGAGGACTCAGCATTATTGCACTAACACAAACACAAAACATCACACGTATGTTAGCCCTAAGTCGTAATAAGAACTTTCATGTTAGAGCTCAACATATTGTGAGTTTAGTTTTTAAAGACACTTTCCTCACTTAAGACGCGTAGCCCGCGAGCTTATAAATAAAAATAAAGTAGTCTATTAAGTAAACAAAAATAAATCCTTGTGTTTTATTTTTTTTTTACTGTCCGTGCACCGCGAACATATAATTGGCGCAGCCGGTAGGATACGTCGTACTAGTTACTGAATCAACAAAGCAGTCGTGAACCGCTAGAAGGACTTTAACATTGTCCTGGGAGAACGCGTCCTAGTTGTTAACTAGACAAAACGTATCCGCGAAAAGCATCTACGTGCGTGAGTGCGTTATTAAAACGGTAATACAAAAAACCTTGTAAAAAATCCGTCATAATAAAAAAAAACAAAAAACCCGAACCACGTGTGCAAATCAATAACAATTCAAAAATGGCAACCGAATTAACAGAAGCACACTTAAACCAGTGTCTAAATCAAATCAAACACGTGCCAGCGTTTGATAACGGAGCAGAAAATTTTGTCGCCATTTATAAAGAGAATAGATTTCATTCTGTCTCTATACCCAACCACTGATGTACGCCAAAGCAGCGTAATCTTCGGTGCTATTGAGCGACAACTGGATGGAGAAGCCTTGCGTACATCCCAGATTACACAATCCAACAATTGGATGTCGCTGAGATCGTCCCTAATCGAGGAATTCAAGACGCAGACACCTTATGAGGAGCTACTAAGAAGACTATACAATACCAATTGGAATGGAAGCCTACGTAAGTTCGTAGAAGAGCTCGAGAGAAAATCCTATATTATTAGCAATAAGTTAGCATTAGACACTGATGGTAGCACAGCAATAATATATAAAAATGCATTAAAAATAACAACAAAAAATGTAATAACCAGAAAATTACCAGACAGGATATACATGACCTTAGCAAGGCATGATATAACTTCAATAAGCAAACTAAAAGCAGTTGCTCAAACAGAAGGTATTTATGAGTCTTATGAGACTCAGAATAACCATAAAAGTGAAAACAATAGTCGTAGGAATCAAAATAAATCTTACGCAAACTATACACAAACAATTCTCATTCAGATGATTCGTCCAATTCAAAACCACAAACCAATTACTCAAATTCAAATCAGAATAATCAAAATCTTCACCAAGAATTCAATAAAAAACTAAAAGAAGCTCAAACACAAAACCCTTATAACTATTCGAGGGACACCTCAACAAGCCGTGGGCCTAACCCACCGGTAAAAAGACAAAGGGAGAGCCAAAGCGGCCAGTTCAAAATGGAGCATGGTGAAAATTTTCATCAAAATGCCTCGGAACTAAATGCAGAACAAACACACCATACATAAGCATCAAAATGAATGATGTGAACCTAAAATGTATCATTGATACAGGTTCCTCAATAAACCTTTTAAAACAAAATACTTTCAGTTTTCCAATTTATAAAAATCCAATCAATGTTCAAACAATTAATGGCACTACCGAATTATCAGAAAGTATACTTTTTAGTCCCAGTAGACTTTGCCCTACAAAACAAAAATTTTACATTCATAATTTCTCTGAAAATTATGATATGCTATTAGGAAGAGAATACTTAAAAGCCAGTAAATCCCAAATTGATTACGAAAACGGCACAGTTACATTAGGAGAATATAAATTTACATTTCAAAACGAAGAAGAAAATTCTGAAGAAACTTACACAGAAGATTGTGCAAATCCACCCTTGACCGAAGATAGGCCATTCAACTTCGCAATCGAAGATGAATTAAAAGAGTGTAATGAGTTCAGACTTGAACATCTCAACACAGAAGAGGTAGAAAAACTAAAAAAGGTTTTACATGAATTTCGCGATATTCAGTACCGGGAAGGTGAAAATTTGACTTTCACCAGTACGATTAAGCATTCAATTCAAACGAAACACGAAGACCCAATATATAAAAGACCCTACAAGTATCCACAGGTTTACGATCAAGAGGTCAATAAACAAATTAACGAAATGATAGAGCAGGGCATAATTAAAAAATCAAAATCCCCCTATTGTTCACCCATCTGGATTGTTCCAAAGAAAATGGACGCTTCAGGAAAGCAAAAATTCCGGTTAGTCATTGACTACCGAAACCTCAATGAAATAACCATTGACGACAAATTCCCCATACCAAATATGGATGAGATCCTAGACAAGTTAGGCAAATGCCAATACTTCACTACGATCGATCTTGCAAAGGGTTTCCATCAAATCCAAATGGATCCCGATTCAATTGCAAAAACTGCCTTTTCAACCAAGCATGGTCACTACGAATTTACTCGTATGCCCTTTGGGCTTAAAAATGCTCCAGCGACTTTCCAGCGCTGTATGAATAACCTACTTGAAGATCTGATTTTCAAGGATTGTCTAGTTTACTTAGATGATATTATTATCTACTCCACTTCATTGGAAGAGCACATATCATCCATTTCGAAAGTCTTCTCAAAACTTCGGGAAGCAAATTTGAAATTACAATTAGACAAATGCGAATTCATGAAGAAGGAAACTGATTTCCTCGGGCATGTAATCACCACGCAAGGTATAAAACCAAATCCAAACAAAATTAAGGCAATTGTTGAATTCCCAATACCAAAAACACCAAAAGAAATCAAATCATTCCTAGGTTTATGCGGATTTTATCGCAAATTTATACCCAATTTCGCAAATATTGCAAAACCCATGACAACAAAGTTGAAGAAAAACGCCACCATAAACATATAAAAGATCCCACTTATGTGTCAGCATTTGAAAAATTCAAAGTTTTAATAACGTCCGATCCGATACTAGTTTATCCAAATTTCGAGAAACCATTCTCATTGACTACAGATGCTAGCAACTTCGCTATAGGCGCCGTTCTATCACAGGGACACAAACCCATTTGCTATGCAAGTCGAACTTTAAACGAACACGAATCAAACTATTCAGCTATAGAGAAAGAACTATTAGCTATCGTGTGGGCACCAAATATTTCCGTTCTTACCTATTCGGTAGAAAATTCCAGATCTTAAGCGATCACAAACCACTAGTTTGGCTCAGTAACATTAAAGAACCAAACATGAAATTACAAAGATGGAAAATCCGATTAAACGAATACGATTATCAAATCAAGTATTTACCAGGAAAAGAAAATAACGTAGCAGATGCACTTTCACGTATAAAAATAGAAGAGAATTTCTTAGGAGAAGATGCAATTAGCACAGGAGCAACTATACATAGTGCTCAAGAGGACAGTCAATATCACATACCAATAACCGAAAGACCTTTAAACTATTTTAACAGGCAAATAGAATTCATAAAAAGTGACGATAATAAAGTTGAAACAACTCACTATTTTCATAAACTTAACATTAAAATTTCTTACAAGGAAATGACTAACTAATATGCCAAAGATATGATAAAGGAATATCTTTGCTCGAAAAATAGTATTGTCTATTTTCATGACGAAATAGATTTTCCAATTTTTCAAAGAGCCTATTTAGAAATAATAAGCCCAAGTAATATAACTAAAATAATGAAAACAAGCTTAAAATTAATTGACTTACAAACCTTTGCAGAGTTTAAAGAATTAATTTTAAAAACACATAAAAAGTTGTTACATCCAGGTATAGAAAAACAATAAATTGGTTTAAGGAAAAATATTATTACCCTGATTACCAAAAACTAATACAAAATCTAATTAATGAATGTGAAATTTGCAACATAGCTAAAACCGAACATAGAGATACAAAACTCACGTTCGAGATAACACCCGAAGTACTTAATGTTAGGGATAAATATGTTATAGATTTTTATATGATAGATAAGAAACAATTTCTTTCTTGTATAGATGTTTATTCTAAATTCACAACATTAGTTAAAGTTCAAAGTAGAGATTGGTTAGAAGCTAAAAGAGCTTTACTAAAAGTTTTCAATGAAATGGAAAACCCATAGAAATAAAAGCAGACAAAGATTCAGCATTCATCAGTGCAGCTTTGCAAATTTGGTTACAAGAAGAAGGCATAAAAATTAACATAACAACAAGTAAAACGGGAATATCAGATATAGAAAGATTCCATAAAACTATAAACGAAAAGTTAAGAATAATAGGAAGCGACGATAATATAGAAAATAAAATTACAAAGTTCGAAACAATATTATATACTTATAATCATAAAACAAAACATAAGGCAACTAATAGAACTCCAGCAGATATTTTTATTTATGCAGGAATCCCTGAGTATAACTCACAAGAGAATAAAGTAAATCAAATAAATAACCTCAATAAAAACAGAAGTGATTTTGAAGTAGATACACGATTTAGACAAGCTCCATTGGTTAAATCAAAAACAACAAATCCTTTCAAAAAGTCAGGTAACATTAAAAAGCTCGATGAAAAGCATTACGAAGAAACTAATAGAGGCAGAAAAGTTACACACTATAGATCGAAGTTTAAAAAGAAGAAAGTAATTAACAAAAGCAAATATGTTAATTCCAGCCCAAATGATGAAACATCCTAAATTGCTGATGTTACTTATATTGTCAATTATTTGCACAACCGTAAACGCTCAACAAGTCGAAGTAAATCCCATTCAAAATGATCAAGGATTTATCCTATTTGAGTCAGGAACAATTAATTTACCAATATCCTTCGAACATCATTGTTTAACTATAAACGTAACACAAATAGAGAACTCTTTTGATTTATTATTAACTCAAAGCCATATCTTTAACAAGTACCCCCAAATAAAATATTTAATGAATAAATTAGAAAAGCAAATGGCAGGTATCAGAATAACAAGTCGTACTAAACGAGGTTTATTCGATTTCATAGGATCATCACTTAAATTCCTTTTTGGCACATTAGATGAAGAAGATAAGAAACAATTTGAAAACCAAATTAACATTATTGCCCATAATTCAATTCAGGCAAATAATCTTAATGATTTTATAAATACATTAATCAAGGTATTAATATTATAAATAATCAAAGCAAAATTTTGGAAGAAGAGAAACAATTAAATTCATTAATTTTTAACATTGAACATTTTACCGAATATATAGAAGATATCGAACTAAGCCTACAATTAACTCGCTTAGGAATATTTAATCCAAAATTACTTAAACACGATCAAATAGATCACATTAATCACGAAAAGTTAATGAATATTAAAACTTCTGCTTGGTTCAGTACACTTACAAATGAAATTTTCATCATGTCCCACATTCCATTGAGTAATCTTGAAACTAAAACTTTCCAAGTAATCCCTTACCCAGATAAGAATGGACAAATCATCAATGAAAATGTTGAAGGAAAATTTTATCTACATAATAACTTTGTTTCAAATTCAATCTCTAAAAAGATTATAAATGACCAATGCATAACTAATATAATAAAACATGAAACTCCAGTTTGCACTTTTAATAAATATCGTAAACAAGAATTTATACAAATAGTAGAGCCGAATATCATAATAACCTGGAACTTAACCAGAACCAAACTAAATCAGAATTGTAATGATTTAGATATGTACATCGAAAAAGATAAAATAATAAAAATATTTAATTGTACCATTGAATTAAAAAATGTTAAAATGTCAAATAGAGCACAACAATTTACAACCATTATGTTTACAGAATATAATGTAACTAAAATAGAACCACTATCACATATTGAAATAAAAGAAATGATTATGTATAACAATAGAGAAAACAATAATTACAAATATTCAATAATTACGATTGTATTAATATTAATCCTCATTGTTATATACAACTTAGTGAATAAGAAAATTAAAACACTATTCAACAATAATAACACAAAAATTTGTAAGAACACATGACACAGACATAAGTGCTAATGCTGAAACCGATAATATTGAAATTCCAGTCCCACTTATGTACCCTGAACTAAACGCTTGAGGACAAGCTAACCTCTATAGGTTGGGGAGTAATATATCCACCACCAGAATAATTTCTCGTACGTGACAAACACTCATAATTATTCCCCTATCTTCCAAATTCTTTCCCACAAGTCAAATCATAAACATAAACACTTGCCGCGACGGGACCAACTGTCACAAACAAAAGATCCTATTACATTGGCGAACATGCCACTTTCAAAAAGTCCAAAGTCAATTAAAAATTTCCATTGCAACTTGAGGACTCAGCATTATTGCACTAACACAAACACAAAACATCACACGTATGTTAGCCCTAAGTCGTAATAAGAACTTTCATGTTAGAGCTCAACATATTGTGAGTTTAGTTTTTAAAGACACTTTCCTCACTTAAGACGCGTAGCCCGCGAGCTTATAAATAAAAATAAAGTAGTCTATTAAGTAAACAAAAATAAATCCTTGTGTTTTATTTTTTTTTACTGTTCGTGCACCGCGAACATATAATTATATATATGTTATACTTGACATGTACTATACGAATGTGGCCATAATTAGATAGCATTCACGTTCGCTAGTTATAATTTACAATTGTTTATATAAATATATATACTTATATATAAAATATATATGCATATAATCGTTCAAAAATATTATTTTATTTCAACTTACTAAATATATTATATCACACATGCATATTTATAATTTAAATTCAATTAATTGAATAAAAAATTATTTTATTTTGATGGCAAATTGATAATTTTATCTAATTTTGCATTTACGTGTAGACAATATTATATTAGTAAAAACCTCCGTCCACAATAGTGTCCTAGAGGATTTTTCAATTATTCACAAAATATTAATTCTTTAGCTACGAAACACCGTCTTCTTTTGAAAAATACATTTAATACATTATATGCTTATATAATATTAATAATTATATAACCATATAATAGTATCAATTTTTATATCGGATGAGACTAATAATTAATTAATAATAACATAATTATTACTTAATATGCAAACTGAAATATATGCATCCAATACATATATAAGCCTACAAAGCCTGGCTAACGGAAAATGTCAGCCCAGTGCAAGATCTTAGCTCCACCGAGCAAGTGGACAATGCCACCAACGAGCTCACGCAATACATGCACAACGCCGCAGCACATGCTTCCCCCAGAACCCCAATCTCTCCCAGACTACCAACGAGGGTCCTACAACATGTTGAGTCTGGGGACCCACAGCACAACCTTTGGCAGGTCACTCGTCATATAAAACGACCTACTAAGAGAGTTGCTCCAGTCCAGCGTGCTAGTGGCGCCTGGTGCCGCACAGAGCAAGAACGAGCTGAAGCTTTTGTGGAGCACCTCAGCGAAGCCTTCAAGCCGATAATAAGATGTACCGACCTGGATATCTCAGCTACGGAACGTGCCCTACAACTATTAGATGAAAACACCAACAACAACCAAGAAGAGCTAGCTATGGTCTCGGTGGATGAGGTCAAACTTGAGATCGAGGGACTCAAGACGAATAAATCGCCGGGCGCTAATGGCATTGAACCACTGGCTGTTAAGCTTCTTCCCCCTCCCTGCCTACAACTCCTCGCCAACATATACAGCAGGTGCTTTCAGCTAGGACATTTTCCAACCATCTGGAAACGAGCAGAGGTAATTCTTATACCTAAACCTGGCAAACCTGAAGCCAATCTTGGCTCTTATCGTCCGATAAGTTTGCTGTCGATACTCTCCAAAATACTCGAAAGAGTATTCTTGCGAAGAGTATTGCCAGTGCTGGAAGAAGCTGGGTTGATTCCGGATCACCAGTTTGGCTTCAGGCGTTCTCACTCCACCCCGGAACAATGCCACCGTTTAGTCAGAGTGATACTGGACGCATTCGAGGAGAAGAACTATTGCTGCGCCGTAATGCTTGACGTGAAGCAAGCTTTCGACAGAGTCTGACACCCAGGGCTACTGCTTAAGCTTAAGAGAAACCTGCCTCAACCCCATTACGCATTTCTGCAATCTTACCTCGACAACAAAAGCTTTTATGTCCGATGCGGAGATGCGCGATCTACCACAAAAGGTATCGAAGCCGGTGTACCACAAGGCAGCGTCCTAGGCCCTCTATTGTACACGTTGTACACAGCGGACATGCCTACATTTTTCAACGAGAACCTATTGGTTGCCACATACGCCGATGACACAGCCTTCCTTGCCACAGCACGAACCCCACAGGATGCGTCGGAAAATTATACAAAAATCAGCTAAACACCATCGAGCCCTGGCTGCGGAGGTGGAACATCTCGGTAAACCCTGAGAAGTCCACGCAAACCACATTTGCACTCCGCAACGGCAATTGCCCGCCTGTCAGTCTCAATGGGGATAATATTCCCGAAAATCCCACGCCCAAAATACCTGGGCATGACGCTCGACAGGCGGTTAACATGGCGCACACACATCCTAACGAAGAGAAAGCAGGCTGAAGAGAGGCTGAAGCAATTCCAATGGCTCATTGGAAGACGCTCGAAGCTTAAAAGCAAACTTAAACTGCTCGTCTACAAAACCATCATTAAGCCAATCTGGACTTATGGCATCCAGCTGTGGGGCACTGCCTGCAAATCAAACTGCAGGAACATCCAAAGGGCTGCAGAACAAGGCTCTGAGAATGGTCTCGAACGATCATCCTTACCATGACAACAGCACCATCCACGAGGTACTCAGGGTTCCCTGGGTAAAAGATGAAATTCGAAAAAGTGAGCACGAATTACATCAACAGGCTCCATAACCACCCAAACACATTGGCCATCAACATCTTGGACAACAGCCAAACCGTCAGAAGACTTAAAAGAAAACACCCCCTCGACCTGCCCATTTAGGGTGATGATTAGCCCTCCAGAACCCTACCAACCATCTCTTGTGAGAATTTAATCGACAAGGCTGCCTCAAAAAATTTAATTATTGTCCGTATAGACAGATTTTAAATAAATAATTATTGACGAAAAAAAAAAAAGTTTTAGTTTACTATCGCAAGAAACATCTATTAACAACCCTTGATCCAATACTGCTCTGCCATCTACAATATTTTTCTTTCATACACTCGTCTGGTACAATATGGAACAAAACAACCAAAGAGTTACCACCATCAATCATGGTATTAATTCCGCTTGTGCGGTAGTGTACGTATTGGCATTACCTATTCCCTGTCAAGGAATAACGCCGCTTACCAAAATACTTATTAGAAATGCTTTCTTCAAATAATGAGCGCTCAGCTCCAAATGAAATGTAATTGGAAATCTCTCACCCGCATACTCGATTGAGGCTACACCATAGCTCACAGCTCCACTCTATTCTCCAATCGCACTCCCACCTCGTCTGGACAATCAGCCCAGCTCCCGACATCTGTAGCAAGCCACATTTGCTCTTCCATGACGAGGCCGCTCCGAACGCCAAACCCTTTCAGTTGCCGGTACCTGGACACTCATTCCCGTTTTACAGTCTTGCTTTTCATGACCAAGTTTTTCACAATGATAACATTTAATTTCCACAATTTTAGCACGCTTGGCCTTTAGTTCCCCGTTTGATATAAAACGACGTTCTCTTAGCGCTGAGAACACTTGCAACTCCGCTTGCAATTCACGTCGATTGGTTACATGCGTTGTATGTACCATTCGCTGCAGACGCCGATCGAAATTATCCATCTGTCCAAGAACCAACGCAATGGCATTTTGATCGAAATTTAAATTTCGCAGTTTTGTGCACAGTATTGTCACACAACAACTCACAAAAACAGGCTAACTTTCACTATTGCTTGGACGACTGTTAAAAAGATTCACAATGACGGCGCCTGGCGTCTCAGATATCTCGTACCGCTGCTCAAACAATTGCCGGAACTGTTGCCAGGTTTATTCCCAGGGTAACATAATTGAGATAACCACTGGATCGCCAAACCTTCCAAAGCTTTTCTTAACACTATTATAAGAGCACTGTCACTTAATAATTTTTTTTCTCGCAAACTTATTTTGACCGTAACAGACCACTGCGTGGCACCCACACCAGCAATGTCTGGATTACATTTCGGCAAACAGATCTCACTATTCTATTACAACTCGCTCGCCGGAATCTTAATCAGAGCCAAAAAAATTCCGATTTTTGTTGCTCTATTAACGCGAAGACATCCCTTGAAGTACTTTGGTCAGGACCGAATCCCACTTCTGATGTCGGAGTCTGTTCTACCGAAGTCTGTTTATTCATTATCGCGAAGCGAGTTTCGATGCTCTCACAGGCGATTCTATGAGCACACTGACCGCTCGATCCTTTTACTGCCTACGCCATAGCCATCGAACCACACTCAGCGACAGCGTCTCGACGCTGTCGCCCCGCAATAACTGTACTTGGCAAAGCGACAAAGTGCGGACAACCAACAAAGCGCAAATAAAGAATGATGCAATCTAACATGCACACTCTTAATTACGCAGTGCCAATGTGCCGAAACGCACAAAGCAACTACGCATTGCCAAAATGCCAAAGTGCACCTACAACTACGCAGCGTCAATGTGCCGAGACGCACGCACAGCTGCGCAGTGACAATGTGCCGAATCTACATTACTTACTCTCCGACATACATATATATTTCACTTGTGAAATTTTTCTCATATGACATGCCTGCTCGACATCACCACCTCTATATAGGTTTTGTGACACGTTTTCTACAACCAGCTCATTTTACTAAGGTATACCACCTAATGTATCTTTATGTTGCACTAATTTAATAATACAACAGTAAAACATCATTATTTTTAACTTTTTATACCCGCTACCCATAGGGTAGAAGGGTATTATAACTTTGTGCCGGCAGGAAATGTATGTAACAGGCAGAAGGAGTCATCTCCGACCCTATAAAGTATATATATATTCTTGATCAGCGTCAACAGCCGAGACGATATAGCCATGTCCGTCTGTCCGTCTGTGTGTCTGTGTGTCTGTCCGTCTGTCCGTATGAAACACTGGATCTCAGAGACTATAAGAGATAGAGCTATAATTTTTTTTGACAGCATTTGTTATGTTTGCACGCAGATCAAGTTTGCTTCAAATTTTTGCCACGCCCACTTCCGCCCCCGCAAATCAAAAAACTCGAATAATAAGCGTAATTTTAAAGCTAGAGTTGCGAATTTTGATGTATACAATAATTACTATAGTAGTTATGATTTCTGGAAATTTGGTTGCGATCAGATAAAAATTGTGGAAGTTATTATAGAAATACTTTTGTATGGGCAAAAACGCCTACTTACTAGGGGTCTTAGTTGCTTTGGCTGACAATCTGGTATATATGTGCCGTCTAGTGTATATTTTGAATGCGGTACTATGTCGATATTCCAAATATACCATTTGGTATATTTGTAGTATTTTGCAGTATATTTGGTATATTTTGAGAAAATACCGCAAAATATATTTATTTTATTCAAAATGGGTAACGGGTATCTCACAGTCGAGTACACTCGACTGTAGCTTTCTTACTTGTTTAATCATATTGCCTTCCATATGATTATTTTCATATATTATTTATATATGACTTGTGCCTGCTCGACATCACCACCCCTATATAGGTTTTGTGACACGTTTTCTACAATGCTCTTATTTTATTTAGTATTACCATATAACAAATCTTTTTGTTGCACTAATTTAATAATACAACAGTAAAACTTCATTATTTTTAATTTTCTTAATCATATTTCCTTCTATATGATTATTTTCATATATTATTTATATATGACTTATGACGGCATGACACTCCATATACATAGTCATATATATTTCACTTGTGAAATTTTTCTCATATGTAATGCCTGCCCGACCTCACCACCCCTATATAGGTTTTTGACACGTTTTCTACAACCCGCTCATTTTACTAAGGTCTACCACCTAATGTATCTTTATGTGGCACTAATTTAATAATACAACAGCAAAACTTTATTATTTTATTATCAATAATTTGTATTAAATACTAGTGCAATCGTAAATTGTTTAACATTGTTTAAAATTTTTGTCAAAGTTAAACTCATATCTCGGTAGAACCTCATATCATATGGCTGAAGTTCAATAAAAAATTCACCAAGTCCAAAAAATTTTTACTCAAGTTAAATTCAAAATCTTATCTCATTTTATTAATAAACTGTATAAAATGCTATTTAAAAAGTTTTTCTTCAATTTTCATATCTTGAAATTTTTTGTCAAAGTTGAACTCATATCTCGGTAGAACCTCATATCATATGGCTGCAGTTCAATAAAAAATTCACCAAGTCCAAAAAATTTTTTACTCAAGTTAAATTCAAAATCTTATCTCATTATATTTATGGGATTGGTTTTATGATAATGTTTATTTATTATTTCATAAGTTTAATCCTTAATTATTATTGTATTTAGTTTATTGATTAATTAAATTATTTAAATATATTCGTCGCGGTCGTCGTTAGCACGTCTTGCTTTTCTCGTCGTCGTCACAAAAAGGTATACTCTCAGCATATTCTATCGACTTCCTTCTCAATCGATACTCCTTTCTTCATATCATCGATACTCCTTTCTTCATATCATCGGTAGGGGATAGATTGGCGTTGCCAGACCCATTCCCACAACTCGGCCTTCCTCTCATGCATTCGCCTCGAATGCGTCTTTGTTGCAGTCGTCACCTGGAACCCATGGTTTCATGAATTCCGCACATGTGGTAGTTTGTCTCGGTCCCTCATAGAACACCGCATCTTTGGTTACATCATAGGTATCATTCGGTTTTGATTTCGCCACACGGTACGGGCCAAAATATTTAGCTTTTAATTTAAGCCCACCTCCTAGTTGAGTGCTTTTTATAGCTACAAGGTCATTGAATTTGTAAGTTGTAGCTGGCTATCGTCGAAGATTGTAGGAGCGCTTATTCTGATCTTGAATAGTCGCGATCTGCTGTTTGGCCTGCATTCGGAGCTCGTCTCTGTTGTCGTTAAACATTGTCGTCGATAAGTTTGTGTAGAAGTCCGCCTTTCATAAAGTAATTATTATGAGAGCTTCTATCTCGTAGAACGTCAATAATGGCCTTCAACTCGTCGTCCTGCACTTGGATGGTTTTTAGTCTGCTATATATACGGTATCGTCGGTATTCATAAATTTTATGGATGCATCGCAATCGCTTATGAGCTTAAAGTGCTTGCCCAGAAGATAAACACGGAGCTTTCTCAATGCTACTACCACTGCCAAAAATTCTAATTCGTAGCTCGTGAGACGTCGTTCAGCATCTGAAGTTTTTTTGCTTATGGAGTATACTGGGTGTACACTTCCATCATCAGGTAATTTCTGGAGCAGGACAGCACCAAATCCATCAATCGATGCGTCCGTGTGCAATTCGGTTTCTTGTTTTGGATTGAATATTTTTAGGACAGTCTTCATTGTTATTAGTGATTTTCAAACTGTTAATCGCACTCAGCGCTCTATCGTCAATATTTTTTATCACCATTTTCGACGTCATCGACTTCATCATCATTTTCTCATCGTCATCGTCTTCATCATCATTATTTTCATCATATTCGTCATCATTATCTTCATCATCGTCTTCATTATTATTGTCATCGTCATCGTTATTGTCGTCATCGTTATTGTCGTCATCGTTATCGTCATTGTCCTCAATTTCTTCATCGCCATCGTCAATATTTTTATCACCATTTTCGACGTCATCGACTTCGTCATCATTTTCTTCATCGTCCTCGTGTTCATCATTGTTATCTTCTTCGTCATCGTTTTCATCATCGTCGTCGTTATTATCGTCATCGTCTTTCATTACAGTTATCGTCGCCGTTCTCGTCATTTTCATCATCGTCATTGTTATTATCGTCGTCATCTTCATCGTGGTCGTCCTCGTCATTATTATCTTCATCATCCTCATCGCCCTCATTGTTATCGTTATTGGAGTTATTACACTCACTCTTTATCTTTGTCGTCATATTTTTCCTTTGCGTCACTCCACTGTTCTTTTTTTATTTGTATTTTTTGAATAATCATCGGCTGGCAAAAATCCTCTGCTGAACCCTCCCCGAGGGTGCTGGCTGGGTAGGATCTGTATTACCTCATTGTCAACGGGTAGCAGATCTCTACTATACGTCGATATTTCAGGAACTGCAGATCCTAGCTGAGGACTCTGTTCCTTATCTTTCGGGCATCTGCCTGAAGATAAGTAGCAGAATCCATGGTACGAGGTGTCTGGCGGTCAGACTGAAAACGCTATGGGGGGCTCCCAAGAACAAAATTAGCCAACAATGGTCTCAGAATGGACTTATTAAACAATTCAACCCGGGCTGGGATGTCAGCCCAAACGTCGGTGGAAGGCGTGACTGCTACCACCGGCGGGCACGGGGGGAGAGATCCTCTCTGCGTGTCGCCAGCGGTCACACCTCTGAGGCGGCGGGGAGCAGGCCGCACCAGTTGTAACAACACTGCCACCAAAAATTCGAGGTTGGTGCGCGCGGGTGCTGCTGTGGTCTTAACCGACACGGACCAAAAGAGCGCTGCGCCAACTTCTACGGTGGAGGGGGAACGTCTTCCTCTTCAGTCACCCCTGCCTATCGCCAGCACCTCCAAGGTTGCGCAGCGGGGCACGGGGGGGCTGAAGGAGAAGGCCAAAAATAAGGCGGCGACCCGTATTCACGCAAGCTGAGTGGCGTAGCTAACCTGTCCGTCAAGGACCAGGAGAGGCTTGCCTGGGCCAACACGTGGATGCGGGAAAACCAACTTAGCCCCCTTCCAAAAGACACTAAAGTGCAGACCGGTTCTACCGGCCCTGCCAACAACAAGGTGGAGTCCATGGCAAGCAGGCGCCAACGGTCCGCTGAGAGTCCCAAGCAAGGGGCCCCAGTGAGCAAGAGGCTGCGAGCACCTGGCTCCACCAACACGGACTCGAACAAGACGAGACAGAGAGCAACGGTTGCTGAAACTGCCAGGCGGCATCTCGCCGTTGCTCTCATAGACAGAGGGGACCCTAACGGGAAAATGTCTGCAGAGCGGTGGCGGTTGACCCATAGTAAGCTGGTCGACGCACTGTTTGTCAGGATGGAGAATGTCCCAGACAGTCCAATGCCTACTTTCGAAGGCACTGGCTGGCTGAATGGTGTCAAGATCCTGACATGCAAGGACGACCCAACATTGCAGTGGCTGCAAGCGACCGTACCCAAACTGGACGGGCTGTGGGAGGGGGCAAAGCTGGACGTGGTGGACAGGAATAATATTCCGTCCATGCCGAAGGCGAAAGTCCTTTTCCCAATAGTTGTTCAGGGAGAGCGGGCGCTTCAGTTGCTTAAAAAGCAGAACCCGGCCATACCGACGAGTGATTGGTCCGTGCTGAAGGTTGATGAACCTTTACCCAGTGGTGGGCAGCACGTGATCATTCAGATCAATAAGGAGGCCGAGGATCTGCTATACAAGCGCAATGGGAAGATGGCGTGGGGCTTAGGGAGCGTGTACCTTCGCCTCAAAAAACGTCATCCCAACGACCAGGACACACACACGCTGAGGTCAGGGGAGGTTGAGGCAGATCTCGGTCTTGAGATCGTGACCGACGCCACCCAGAACCTCAGCCTGACTGACAAGACGGAGGAGGTGGGGGAGGAACTGTCCATGCAGACGGACCCCCCGCGAGTTTGCTAACCTCTAATGAGTGTGCTGCAACTCAACCTCCATAAATCCAAAACGGCTTCGGCGGAGCTACTCCTTGCCCTGGAGGAAGCGTCCGCCTACGCGGCTTTGGTCAACACGGTGGCTGGGCTGAAGTCGCCTAACTATGATTTATACGTCCCGACATTGGTAAGTAGATCGAGAACTGCCATCCTTGTAAAAAAGGGGCTAAAAGCTCATCTACTACCTAATTACAGCAATGACGATCTAACCGTGGTGGTGCTGGAGAGCCGTGAAGGATGTTTGCTGCTGGCATCCTGTTATATGGCTCACGACAAGCCGGCTCCACCTGACGAGCTGCGGAGGCTGGTGGACATGGTCTGCTCCTCCAATAAGCATATTATAATCGGAACGGACGCCAACGCCCACCATAGCGTCTGGGGAAGTCCCGACATCAACGACAGGGGTGAGTCAGTTCTTGATTTTATCCTTAACCATAAGCTTAGACTAGCCAACAGAGGTGAGGTATCTACCTATGTAGGTCCCACCTCCAGTAATGTGCTGGACTTAACGATTGCAACTGAGTGTACCAATGTAGAAGAGTGGAGGGTCCTGGATAGACCCTCCTTCTCGGATCATAAGTATATTCAGTTTACCATTCCATTTAATAGGGTACCTGCGGCTCAAAGCCGTTCAGAAATCCCCGAAATACCAACTGGGCGAAATTCTCTAGCCTTGTCTCCAAGTCTCTTGGTCCGCCGGGTAACATCAACTCGGTACAGGACCTAGAAACAAATGTCAATGTCCTCTCAGCAGGACTACTTTCTGCGTTTCGCCAATCTTGTAGGCTCTCAAGACCGACGAGAAGTTCGAAGCCACCCTGGTGGAACCCAGATCTCTCATCGCTACGCGGGGAGCTTACTAGCATGTTTCAACTTGCTAAGAAGGCGGATAACGAATATGTCTGGGACGAGTATAGGTCTCTCCTGAAGTCGTACAAGAAGATGATCCGATCATCCAAAAGGTCTTCATGGAGAACCTTTTGCTCGGACCTGGATAACATCAAAGACACCTCCAGACTGAGGAAGCTGCTGTCCAAGCAGCCTTCCAGTCCTAGTCTGCTCAAGTCGGGCGACGGAGCGTGGACGGAGAGCAGTGCTGAAACTCTTGAAGCACTGCTCTCAACTCATTTCCCGGGATGTATTGGAATAGAGAACAGTGACTGGCAGCTCTTTCCTAGTCTCCCAGTTATGAGACCCCCAGCCGGTCTAATTACAGATAACAAAATAATAATTGGGCTATCGACTCCTTTGCGAAGGTCAGGTCGCCCGGTCTCGATGGACTTTCGCCAGCAATGCTGCAAGCCAGCAAGCCCACGATTGTTCCGTGGCTATCGGGTATCTATTCGGCGTGCCTCGCATGGGGTCATATCCCCACTCTTTGGAGGACCTCGAAAGTCATTTTCCTGCCCAAGGCGGGCAAATGCAGTCATGTGGTCCCAAACGACTTCCGGCCTATCAGCCTAACCTCTTTCCTGCTAAAAACATTGGAAAAGCTACTTGATTTGCACATCAGAAGCAACACAATGCATCTGTTGTCCCCAAATCAGCATGCGTACACAAAGGGCAAGTCCATTGCGACTGCTCTCCATGCTCTAGTAGCCTCCATCGAAAAAGCAGAACACTATAAAGAATATGCCTTGGGTGCATTTCTTGACATTTCAGGCGCCTTCAATAACGTCACCACTGATGCTATTATGAAGGGCCTTACCTCAGTTAACACGGCACCAGCGATCCACATGTGGGTCAACCGCCTTCTTTGTGACAGGCGGGTGGTGGCTACGTGGGGCGATGCGGCCATTACAAAGGTAGTGCGAGGTGGCACTCCCCAGGGTGGGGTTCTCTCGCCTCTCCTTTGGAATTTGGTCGTAAATAGCCTACTTCTAAAATTTACTAGACGGGCCCCCAAGTTAATTGCCTATGCTGACGACATAAGCATTTTGATAACTGGGAAATGCCCAACCACCCTTAGTTCCGTAATGGAACTTACTTTGCGGGATGTTAAAGCATGGGCCGAATCAGCCGGGCTCAGCATTAACGCGGACAAAACGGACCTTATCCTCTTCACGAAGAGGTATAAGGTACCTGCGTGGTCCCCCCCAAAAATAGGCTGCACTACGCTAAAGCCGAGCCTAGCAGTAAAATACCTAGGTGTGGTCCTGGACAGCAAACTGACATGGAAGCTCAATGTGTTAGAAAGGGTGAAGAAGGCCACCGGAGCCTTGTACATGGCGAAAAAGATGCTTAGTTGCACTTGGGGCCTCTCTCCTAATCTAATGCGGTGGATATACATCTCAGTTGTTCGCCCTATCCTCACCTACGGTGTTCTAGTGTGGTGGCAGGCCACTGAAAAAAGGACGTACCTATCCATCATGGAAAGGACACAGCGTCAAGCGCTACTGTGTATCACAGGCGCTCTCAGGTCGACGCCAACTAAAGCCCTCGAGGTAATAGCTGGTGTCGAACCATTAAACCTATACGCGCAATCCATAGCCGCAAAATCGTCCCTACGGATTGCCGCAACTGGCAATCTGGGTCTACTAGGCTATGGTCACAGCGCCATTGGTAGGGAGATTAGTAGAGACTTGGACTATACTATCCCCCTTACCAGTACTGACCATATTAACACAATATTCCTGGAACCGGAGTGCTGGCGGGAAGGGTTACGCATTCCCGAAGCCCTCAACCTCTTCACCGACGGGTCGAAGATGGATGATGGTGTCGGAGCGGCAGTATACTGCCCAGACCCGGTCTCCAAACAATCCTATAAACTCCCAGACCATTGCAGCATCTTCCAGGCGGAAGTTTTTGCCATTGGCAAGGCTGCCGAATTGGCTCGGGGTTTACAGCGTATCTATTGGATCCCAAGCCACCAGGGCATCGATGGCAACGAGATCGCAGACATTCTCGCCAAAGAGGGAGTGGGGCTCGATGTCGGTAACATGTGCAATGTTCCGATATCCCTGCGAACTCTAGGCAGTGAAATTGAGGTACGCTCTAGACTTCAGTGGGACGCGAGCTGGCGTAATGCCAACTCGTGCAAAACTGCAAGGCTGATGTGTGCCTCTACTAACAAAAACTTAACCAAATTCGTCATGCAGCTTTCAAGGAAAGACTGCAGGCTAATGCTAGGCATTTTAACTGGTCACTGTCTTTCAGCCGTCCATGCTGTAAAGCTGGGCATCACGAACAGTGATCAGTGCAGGAAATGCAACGAACCCGGGGTTAAGGAAACACTTGAGCATCTTCTCTGTAGATGCCCAGCGTTATCCCGACTCCGGTTGAAATACCTTAATTCGCCGTGCTACAACGATCTTCGGCACGTCTCACGGCTACCTCCTAGGATGCTGCTGGCTTTTGCCAAAAATGCATCCATACTGCGCGATTTCTGAGACGTAGATAAGCTACCGGTACAGCTACGGACCTCCTCTGGTCTATGCTTTGCCCCGTACAGGGGCAGCCGGTCCTACCTAAACCTTTGAATAAATCATCGATTTTCACATAGTTCACTTTTCCCTTCATTTTTTCGTACGCTTTTAGTTTTTCTTTTTGAACTCTTTGATATCTCGGGCATTATATAATATAGATTTATTAAAACTTCGATCACTTATACCGTCTATCACGTATTGCATAATAGCTTCATCATCTATATTTCCGCGCGTTGTTAGTTCCTTCATTACCAGTAAGTACTCTAAGACACTTTCACTTCGTTTCATTTTTCTTTCACTCATCTGTTTGTGAAGTTCTGCACTATTCGTTGTCTTTTTGAATTCACTAAGAAGTGCTTGTTTTAATGCTTGCCACGTTGATATGCCACGCTCACTTAATACAAACATACGAGCCAAACCTCTAAGAGATCGTTTTGCAAATATAAGCTTATGTAAGCTGTCCCACTGCATTATACAATAGAAGCCATATCTTCAAAATCATTAATCCACACTTCGATTGATAATGTATCGTTGCCACTGAACAAACGAATTGAATCCTCGATATCTCGAAAATTAAGAGCGAATCTTGGCACATTCCATTGCCTACGGCAGCGAACTCAACATTTCTTTCAATTACTGTCGAATTAGCTGTATTTGGTTTACTTCTATTTTCTTTTACACGAGCACTTGGTATTTCTGCTGTTCTATATCTTTCGTCACTTCCTGCCAGACTCACACTTTCGTCGTTAACGTTGTTCACATCGTCTATGTGCACTTCGTTTAATTCATCAGCTACATCGTTAGCGTCAAAATCATCATCGTCGTCATCTTCTTCTTGTTCATCATCGGCATCAAGCAGTTGTCCCCTTCGCATATTCGAGAATATGTGATTTGCTAAATCGTTTACATTATGATGTATATCAAGCAAATGGCAGATTATAACAAGATCACCGTTTGTTAGATTTGCAGCAACGAAATTTATTTTCTCCCTTGTATTCTTGGCTAGTTTCATTATATTCAAATCCTTTAAATTCGCGTAAGCGTTCACGATTTTTACGATCCCCTTCACACTCAAAACACAAATTTATGCAGCAAACTAATATTCTTCATTTTTGCAATGCGCAAATTTTTGCATACCTCTTCAAATTCACCAAGTCGCGACATTTTTTCGAATTTCACCAGAATGTTTCTCAATGTTCAAGATTTTTTATGTATTCGTAAGTGTATGTATGTCAGACACACACGCTTGTAAACGTTTACGCAACTTTGCACAACATTGTGAAATAGATCAATTTGCACACATTACACCAGATTGTGAAATATTTCATTTGGCTTTTCTTTTTAGGTTGAGCCCCCAATATATGTGGGATTGGTTTCATGATAATGTTTATTTATTATTTCATAAGTGTAATCCTTAATTATTATTGTTTTTATTTTATTGATTAATTAAATTATTTAATAGATTCGTCGCGGTCGTCGTTAGCACGTCTTGCTTTTCTCGTCGTCGTCACAAAAAGGTATACTCTCAGTATATTCTATCGACTTCCTTCTCAATCGATACTCCTTCTCAATCGATACTCCTTTCTTCATATCATCGATACTCCTTTCTTCATATCATCGGTAGGGGGATAGATTGGCGTTGCCAGACCCCATTCCCACATATTAATAAACTGTATAAAATGATATTTAACAAGTTTTTTCTTCAATTATCATATGTGTTGAATTTTTCGTCAAAGTTGAACTCATATCTCGGTAGAACCTCATATCAATATGGCTGCAGTTCAATAAAAAATTCACCAAGTCCAAAAAATTTTTTTTTTGTCAAGTTAAATTCAAAATCTTATCTCATTATATTAATAAACTGTATAAAATGCTATTTAAAAAGTTTTTTTCTCAATTTTTCATATGTTGATTTTTTGTCAAAGTTGAACTCATATTTCGGTAGAAATGCGTATCAAATGGCTGCAGTTCAATAAAAAACCACTCATTTTTCTCAAGTTAAATTCCTCTTATCTCATCAATAAACTGTATAAAATTATATTTTAAAAAGTTTTTTCTTCAATTTTCATAAAAATTTTTTTTGTCAAAAATTGAAATCATATGTAAAAAATCGGGAATCATAATTATTTTTTTAATTAATTTAATCAGAAAAGTTTGACGAAATTTTTAAAATTTTAAAATGTTAAAAATTCACAAAATTTAAAAAATGAAAAAATCCAAAAATCGGAAAAATTTTAAAATTGTTTCAAATTAAAAAATCGGAAAATTTTGCATTTGAAAAAATGAAAAATCGAAAAATTTGGAAAATAATGTTAGAATCGGAAAAAATCGGAAAAATTTGAAAATTTGTTTAATTTGAAAAATTTTGGGAAATGAAAAAATCGTAAAAATCGGAAAAAATTTCGAAAATGAAAAAATGTAAAAATCGGCAAAATTTTTTTTTACATGTGGAGGGCAAAATCCAAAATTTTCCCGGAAAATGGAAAAATTTGCGAAAATTTTTCAAATGGAAAATCAAAAATCGGAAAAATTTGCGACAAATGGAGGCATGAAAAAATCGTAAAAAATTTTAGAAAATTTTGCGACATTGGAAATTTGCGAACAATGGAGGCATAAAAAATCGGGAAAATTTGCGAAAAATGGAGGCATGAAAAAAATCGGAAAAATTTGCGAACAATGGAGGCATGAAAAAATCGGAAAAATTTGCGACAATGGAGGCATGAAAAAATCGGAAAATTTGACAATATGAAAAAAAATCGGAAAAATTTGCGACAATGGAGGCATGAAAAAATCGGAAAAAATTTGCGACAATGGAGGCATGAAAAAATCGGAAAAATTTGCGACAATGGGAGGCATGAAAAAATGAAAATTTTGCGACGATGGAGGCATGAAAAAAATCGGAAAAAATTTGCGACAATGGAGGCATGAAAAAATCGGAAAAATTTGCGACAATGGAGGCATGAAAAAATCGGAAAAATTTGCGACAATGGAGGCATGAAAAAATCGGAAAAAATTTGCGACAATGGAGGCATGAAAAAATCGGAAAAAAATTTTGCGACATGGAGGCATGAAAAAAATCGAAAAATTTGCGACAATGGAGGCATGAATGGAAATCGGAAAATTTGCGGAAAAATTTGCGACGATGGAGGCATGAAAAAATCGGAAAAATTTGCGACAATGGAGGCATGAAAAAATTTGGAAAAATTTGCGACAATGGAGGCATGAAAAAATCGGAAAAATTTGCGACAATGGAGGCATGAAAAAAATCGGGAAAATTTTGCGACAATGGAGGCATGAAAAAATCGGAAAAATTTGCGACAATGGAAATGAAAAATCGATGCATGCGACAATGGAGGCATGAAAAAATTTCGAAAAATTTGCGACAATGGAGGCATGAAAAAATCGGAAAAATTTGCGACAATGGAGGCATGAAAAAATCGGAAAAATTTGCGACAATGGAGGCATGAAAAAATTCGGAAAAATTTGCGACAATGGAGGCATGAAAAAATCGGAAAAAATTTGCGACAATGGAGGCATGAAAAAATCGGAAAAATTTGCGACAATGGAGGCATGAAAAAATCGGAAAAATTTGCGACGATGGAGGCATGAAAAAATCGGAAAAAATTTTCGCGATTGGTGCATGAAATGAATCGGAAAAAATCGGAAAAATGGAGGCATGAAAATGGAGGCATGAAAAATGAAAATTCGAAAATTTTCGACACATATGGAGGCATGAAAAAAATCGGAAAAATTTTGCGACAATGGAGGCATGAAAAAATCGGAAAAATTTGCGACGAATGATTGGAGGCATGAAAAAATCGTAAAATTTGGAAAAATTTCGATGAAAATTCGGAAATGGAAATTGCGACAATGAATGAAAAAATTTTTGCGACAATGGAGGCATGAAAAATCGTCGGAAAATTTTGCGACAATGGAGGCATGAAAATCGGAAAAATTTGCGGAAAAAAGGCATTTGGAAAAATTTTGCGACAATGGAGGCATGAAAAAATTTGGAAAAATTTGCGACAATTTTGAGGCATGAAAAAATCGGAAAAAATTCCAGACAATGGAGGCATGAAAAAATCGGAAAAATTTGCGACAATGGAAAAATGAAAAATCGGGAAAATGAAAAAAAATCGGAAAAATTTGCGACAATGGAGGCATGAAAAAATCGGAAAAATTTGCGACAATGGAGGCATGAAAAAATCGGAAAAATTTGCGACAATGGAGGCATGAGGCAATGAAAAAATCGGAAAAATTTTTGCGACAATGGAGAAATGGAGGCGGAAAAAAATGCGACAATGGAAAATGAAAAATCGCGAAAAATGTCGGAAAGGCATGAAAAAATTCGGAAAAATTTGCGACAATGGAGGCATGAAAAAAAATCGGAAAAATTTGCGACAATGGACATGAATGGATGAAAAAAATTTGCGAAAATGGAGGCATGAAAAAACGGAAAAATTTTGCGACAATGGAGCGAAAAAATCGGAAAAATTTGCGACAATGAAAAATGAAAAAATCGGAAAAAAAATTGGAAAAAATTTGCGACAATGGAGGCATGAAAAAAATCGAAAAAATCGAGGCATGCTAACGCATGAAAAAAATCGGAAAAATTTGCGACAATGGAGGCATGAAAAAAAAAATAAATTTGCGACGATGGAGGCATGAAAAATCGGAAAAAATTTGCGAAAGATGAGGCATGAAAAAATTTGCGACATGAAAAATTTGCGGAATGAAAAATGCGAAAAAATTTGCATGAGCCAAAAATCGGAAAATGAAAAAATCGAAAATGTAAAAATTTGGAAAAATTGCGACAATGGAAGATGAAAAAAAAAATCGGAAAAAATTTGCGACAATGGAAAATTTTTGCGACGGATGAAAACAGCGACAATGGAAAAAATCGGAAAAATTTAAAAATTTGCGACAATGGAGGCATGAAAAAATCGGAAAATGGAGAATTGAAAAATCGGAAAATTTGCATGAAAATGAAAAAAAATCGGAAAAATTGCGCGACAATGGAGGCATGAAAAAATCGTTAAAGTGATTGCGACGAAAATGCAATGGAATCATGAAAAAATCGCGAATTTTTGCGATTTTTACAATCGGATTTTCCAAAATTTGCGATTTTCGGAAAATTTTCCAAAAATTCGCGTTACATGGAGGCATGAAAAAATCGGAAAAATTTGCGACAATGATTTTTGCGGAAAAAACATTTTTCATTTTCCAAAATTTTTCCGATTTTTACACAATTTATGAATTTCGCGAAAATTTTCCGAAAATTTGAGCATGAAAAAATCGGAAAAATTTTTTTTCATGGAGGCATGAAAAAAATGTTTTCGACAATGGAGATTGAAAAATTTTTTTCATTTTTGCGACAAGAAGGCATGAAAAAATCGGCAAAATCCACAATGGAATTTGAGAAAATCGACAATCCGAAAATGCGACATCGGCAAAAAAAATCGGAAACATTTTTACAATGGAGGCATGAAAATCATCGGAAAAATTTTACAATGGAGGCATGATTTTTCCAAAAATTTGCGACAATGGAGGCATGAAAAAATTGAAAAATTTGCGAAAAATTTTGGCATGAAATGGAAATCGGAAAAAAATTTGCGACATTTGGAAATGAAAAATGATTTTGCGAATGACAATGGAGGCATGAAAAAATCGGAAAAATTTTGCGATTTGGAGGCATGAAAAAATCGGAAAAATTTTTGCGCGACAATGGAGGCATGAAAAAATTTTAAAATTCGCAATGGAAATAATTCCCGATTGCGACAATGGAGGCATGAAAAAATTTTCAAAATTTGCGACAATGGAGGCATGAAAAAATAATCGGAAATTTTGGAGGCATGAAAATCGGGAAAATTTGAGGGAGGCATGAAAAAATCGGAAATTTGCGACATGAGGCATGCGAAAAATCGGAAAAATTTTGCGACAAATGGAGGCATGAACATCGGAAAATGGAGCGACAATGAAAATGAAAAAATCGGAAAAAATTTGCGACCAAATTTTTAAAATTTGCGACAATGGAGGCAAATAAAATCGGAAAAATTTCCGACAATGGAGGCATGAAAAAATCGGAAATTTTTACGACAATTTAAATGACATGAAAAATTTTCCATTTTGCGACAATGGAGGCATTTTCCAAAAATGAAAAAAATTTGCATTTTGGAGGCATGAAAAAAATCGGAAAATTTTTGCGACAATGGAGGCATGAAAAAATCGAAATTTTTTCATTTTTAGCTGCCATTTTTTCAAAATTTTCCGCTTTCTCACATAAGCATAAAATTTATCGGATTTTTTACATTTTTTTCAAGTCCACATCATTCGATTTTTACATCATTTTTCATTTGATTTTCCAAAATTTTTTCGGATTTTTACAAACAGAGGTGATTTCTACCTATTTTTTTTCCACATTTTACATTTTTTAAATTTTTGCAACTTGATGTACCAATTCCGATTTTGGAACCTTCCACGATTTGGAATCAAAAGTATATTCAGTTTACCATTCCATTTAATAGGGTACCTGCGGCCTCAATTTTCAGAAATCCCCGAAATACCAATGGGCGAAATTTCTCTAGCCTTTGTCTCGAGTCTCTTGGTCCGCCGGGTAACATCCAACTCGGTACATTTTTCCTAGAAACAAATGTCAATGTCCTCTCAGCAGGACTACTTTCTGCGTTTCGCCAATCTTGTAGGCTCTCAAGACCGACGAGAAGTTCGAAGCCACCCTGGTGGAACCCAGATCTCTCATCGCTACGCGGGGAGCTTACTAGCATGTTTCAACTTGCTAAGAAGGCGGATAACGAATATGTCTGGGACGAGTATAGGTCTCTCCTGAAGTCGTACAAGAAGATGATCCGATCATCCAAAAGGTCTTCATGGAGAACCTTTTGCTCGGACCTGGATAACATCAAAGACACCTCCAGACTGAGGAAGCTGCTGTCCAAGCAGCCTTCCAGTCCTAGTCTGCTCAAAGCGGGCGACGGAGCGTGGACGGAGAGCAGTGCTGAAACTCTTGAAGCACTGCTCTCAACTCATTTCCCGGGATGTATTGGAATAGAGAACAGTGACTGGCAGCTCTTTCCTAGTCTCCCAGTTATGAGACCCCCAGCCGGTCTAATTACAGATAACAAAATAATTTGGGCTATCGACTCCTTTGCGAAGGTCAGGTCGCCCGGTCTCGATGGACTTTCGCCAGCAATGCTGCAAGCCAGCAAGCCCACGATTGTTCCGTGGCTATCGGGTATCTATTCGGCGTGCCTCGCATGGGGTCATATCCCCACTCTTTGGAGGACCTCGAAAGTCATTTTCCTGCCCAAGGCGGGCAAATGCAGTCATGTGGTCCCAAATGACTTCCGGCCTATCAGCCTAACCTCTTTCCTGCTAAAAACATTGGAAAAGCTACTTGATTTGCACATCAGAAAGCAACACAATGCATCTGTTGTCCCCAAATCAGCATGCGTACACAAAGGGCAAGTCCATTGAGACTGCTCTCCATGCTCTAGTAGCCTCCATCGAAAAAGCAGAACACTATAAAGAATATGCCTTGGGTGCATTTCTTGACATTTCAGGCGCCTTCAATAACGTCACCACTGATGCTATTATGAAGGGCCTTACCTCAGTTAACACGGCACCAGCGATCCACAGGTGGGTCAACCGCCTTCTTTGTGACAGGCGGGTGGTGGCTACGTGGGGCGATGCGGCCATTACAAAGGTAGTGCGAGGTGGCACTCCCCAGGGTGGGGTTCTCTCGCCTCTCCTTTGGAATTTTTTCGTAAATAGCCTACTTCTAAAATTTACTAGATGGGCCCCCAAGTTAATTGCCTATGCTGACGACATAAGCATTTTGATAACTGGGAAATGCCCAACCACCCTTAGTTCCGTAATGGAACTTACTTTGCGGGATGTTAAAGCATGGGCCGAATCAGCCGGGCTCAGCATTAACGCGGACAAAACGGACCTTATCCTCTTCACGAAAGAGGTATAAGGTACCTGCGTGGTCCCCCCCAAAAATAGGCTGCACTACGCTAAAGCCGAGCCTAGCAGTAAAATACCTAGGTGTGGTCCTGGACAGCAAACTGACATGGAAGCTCAATGTGTTAGAAAGGGTGAAGAAGGCCACCGGAGCCTTGTACATGGTGAAAAAGATGCTTAGTTGCACTTGGGGCCTCTCTCCTAATCTAATGCGGTGGATATACATCTCAGTTGTTCGCCCTATCCTCACCTACGGTGTTCTAGTGTGGTGGCAGGCCACTGAAAAAAGGACGTACCTATCCATCATGGAAAGGACACAGCGTCAAGCGCTACTGTGTATCACAGGCGCTCTCAGGTCGACGCCAACTAAAGCCCTCGAGGTAATAGCTGGTGTCGAACCATTAAACCTATACGCGCAATCCATAGCCGCAAAATCGTCCCTACGGATTGCCGCAACTGGCAATCTGGGTCTGCTAGGCTATGGTCACAGCGCCATTGGTAGGGAGATTAGTAGAGACTTGCACTATACTATCCCCCTTACCAGTACTGACCATATTAACACAATATTCCTGGAACCGGAGTGCTGGCGGGAAGGGTTACGCATTCCCGAAGCCCTCAACCTCTTCACCGACGGGTCGAAGATGGATGATGGTGTCGGAGCGGCCGTATACTGCCCAGACCCGGTCTCCAAACAATCCTATAAACTCCCAGACCATTGCAGCATCTTCCAGGCGGAAGTTTTTGCCATTGGCAAGGCTGCCGAATTGGCTCGGGGTTTACAGCGTAATCACACCTCTATTAACATCTTTGTTGACAGCCAGGCTGCAATAAGATCAATGCACTCTGATGTGGTCAAGTCCAAAGTTGTCCTGGACAGCAGAAGAGCAATAGAGTCGCTGAACGCATCTGCGGTCGTGCGTATCTATTGGATCCCAAGCCACCAGGGCATCGATGGCAACGAGATCGCAGACATTCTCGCCAAAGAGGGAGTGGGGCTCGATGTCGGTAACATGTGCAATGTTCCGATATCCCTGCGAACTCTAGGCAGTGAAATTGAGGTACGCTCTAGACTTCAGTGGGACGCGAGCTGGCGTAATGCCAACTCGTGCAAAACTGCAAGGCTGATGTGTGCCTCTACTAACAAAAACTTAACCAAATTCGTCATGCAGCTTTCAAGGAAAGACTGCAGGCTAATGCTAGGCATTTTAACTGGTCACTGTCTTTCAGCCGTCCATGCTGTAAAGCTGGGCATCACGAACAGTGATCAGTGCAGGAAATGCAACGAACCCGGGGTTAAGGAAACACTTGAGCATCTTCTCTGTAGATGCCCAGCGTTATCCCGACTCCGGTTGAAATACCTTAATTCGCCGTGCTACAACGATCTTCGGCACGTCTCACGGCTACCTCCTAGGATGCTGCTGGCTTTTGCCAAAAATGCATCCATACTGCGCGATTTCTGAGACGTAGATAAGCTACCGGTACAGCTACGGACCTCCTCTGGTCTCGAATTTTCCAAAATTTTTCCGATTTTTTACATTTTTTCATTTTCCAAAATTTTTGCGATTTTTACATTTTTTCATTTTCCAAAATTTTCCGATTTTATTTTTTAATTTCCAAAATTTTTCCGATTTTTCAAAATTTTTTTTCCGATTTTTACATTTTTTCATTTTCCAAAATTTTTCCGATTTTTACATTTTTTTCATTTTCCAAAATTTTTCCGATTTTTTACATTTTTTCATTTTCCAAAATTTTTCCGATTTTTACATTTTTTCATTTTCCAAAATTTTTCCGATTTTTACATTTTTTCATTTTCCAAAATTTTCCGATTTTTTCATTTTCCAAAAATTTTTCATTTTTACATTTTTTCATTTTCCAAAATTTTTCCGATTTTTACATTTTTTCATTTTCCAAAACTTTTTCGATTTTTACATTTTTTCATTTTCCAAAATTTTCCCGATTTTTACATTTTTTCATTTTCCAAAATTTTTCGATTTTTACATTTTTTTTCATTTTCCAAAATTTTCGATTTTTTACATTTTTTATTTTCCAAAATTTTTCCGATTTTTACATTTTTTCATTTTTTCCAAAATTTTTCCCGATTTTTACATTTTTTCATTTTTTCAAAATTTTTTCCGATTTTTTACATTTTTTCATTTTCCAAATTTTTTTTTCGATTTTTTACATTTTTACATTTTTTTTTTTCCAAATTTTTTCCGATTTTTTACATTTTTTCATTTTTTATTTTTTTTTTCCGATTTTTAAATTTTTTTTTCATTTTTTCAAAATTTTTCCGATTTTTTAATTTTTTCATTTTTCCAAAATTTTTCCGATTTTTACATTTTTTCATTTTCCAAAATTTTTCCGAATTTTTACATTTTTTCATTTTCCAAAATTTTTCCGATTTTTACATTTTTTCATTTTCCAAAATTTTTTCCGATTTTTACATTTTTTTATTTTCCAAAATTTTCCGGATTTTTACATTTTTTCATTTTCCATTTTTTTTCATTTTTTTTAATTTTTCGATTTTTTACATTTTTTTCATTTTTTTCAAAGATTTTTCGATTTTTCGATTTTTTACATTTTTTCATTTTCATTTTTTCAATTTTTTTCCAATTTTTTACATTTTTTCATTTTCCAAAATTTTTTCCGATTTTTACATTTTTTCATTTTCCAAAATTTTTCCGATTTTTACATTTTTTCATTTTCCAAAATTTTTCCGATTTTTACATTTTTTTTTCATTTTCCAAAATTTTTTTTCGATTTTTACATTTTTTCATTTTCCAAAATTTTTCCGATTTTTACATTTTTTTTCATTTCCAAAATTTTTCCGATTTTTACATTTTTTCATTTTCCAAAATTTTTCCGATTTTTTACATTTTTTCATTTTCCAAAATTTTTCCGATTTTTACATTTTTCATTTTTCCAAATTTTTTCGATTTTTACATTTTTTCATTTTCCAAATTTTTTCCGATTTTTACATTTTTTCATTTTCAAAAATTTTTCCGATTTTTACATTTTTTTTCATTTTCCAAAATTTTTCGATTTTTACATTTTTTTTTTTTTCCAAAATTTTTTCGATTTTTACATTTTTTTCGATTTTTTTTTCATTTTTCCAAAATTTTCCGATTTTTTACACATTTTTTTTTTTTTCCAAAATTTTTTTCGATTTTTTACATTTTTTTTTCATTTTCAAAATTTTTTTTACATTTTTTTTTTACATTTTTTTTCATTTTTTTCAAAATTTTTTTCCGATTTTTACATTTTTTTTCATTTTTCCAAAATTTTTCGATTTTTATTTTTTCATTTTTCCAAAATTTTTCGATTTTTACATTTTTTTCATTTTCCAAAATTTTTTTGGATTTTTTACATTTTTTTCATTTTCAAAAATTTTCCCGATTTTTTATTTTTTTTATTTTCCAAAATTTTTTTTTATTTTTACATTTTTTCATTTTCCCAAAATTTTTTTCCGATTTTTACATTTTTTTTTTTTCAAAATTTTTCCGATTTTTAAATTTTTTTCATTTTCCAAAATTTTTCCGATTTTTTACATTTTTTCATTTTCCAAAATTTTTTCGATTTTTTTTTATTTTTTTTTTTTCCAAAATTTTTCCGATTTTTAAATTTTTTTTTTTTTTCCAAAATTTTCCGATTTTTACATTTTTTCATTTTTACATTTTTTTCAAATTTTTCCGATTTTTTACATTTTTTCATTTTCCAAAAATTTTTCCGATTTTTACATTTTTTTCATTTTCCAAATTTTTTCCGATTTTTATTTTTTTATTTTTTTTTTTTTCAAAATTTTTACATTTTTACATTTTTCATTTTCCAATTTTTTCATTTTTTTTTTTTATTTTTTCAAAATTTTTTTTTTTTACATTTTTTTTTTTTCAAAAATTTTTTCCGATTTTTACATTTTTTTTCATTTTCCAAAATTTTTTCCGATTTTTTTTTCATTTTTTTTTTTTTTACATTTTTCATTTTTTCCGATTTTTTTACATTTTTTTCATTTTCCAAAATTTTTTCCGATTTTACATTTTTTTTTTTCATTTTTTCCGATTTTTTTTTTTTTTTTTTTTTCATTTTTTTCCCAAAATTTTTTCCGATTTTTTAATTTTTTCATTTTCCAAAATTTTTCCCGATTTTTTTACATTTTCATTTTCCAAATTTTTCCGATTTTTACATTTTTTCATTTTTCCAAAATTTTTTAATTTTTACATTTTTTTTTTAAATTTTTTCCGATTTTTCATTTTTTTTTCCAAAATTTCCGATTTTTTTTTTTTATTTTCCAAATTTTTTTTTCCGATTTTTACATTTTTTTTCATTTTCCAAAATTTTTTCGATTTTTTTTTTTTTTTCATTTTTTTAAATTTTTTCCGATTTTTTATTTTTTCATTTTCCAAAAATTTTTCCGATTTTTTAATTTTTTCATTTTCCAAAATTTTTCCGATTTTTACATTTTTTTCATTTTTCCAAAATTTTCCGATTTTTTTACATTTTTTTTTTCCAAAATTTTTTTACATTTTTTTTTTTTCCGATTTTTTTCATTTTTTTTCATTTTTCAAAATTTTTTTTCGATTTTTACATTTTTTTCATTTTTTCCAAAATTTTTCCGATTTTTTTTTTTTTTTTCATTTTCCAAAATTTTTTCGATTTTTTACATTTTTTTTTTTTTTCAAAATTTTCCGATTTTACATTTTTTTTTTCCATTTTTTTTATTTTTTCATTTTCCAAAATTTTTTCGATTTTTTACATTTTTTCATTTTCAAAATTTTCCCGATTTTTTAATTTTTTCATTTTTCAAAATTTTTTCGATTTTTTACATTTTTTCATTTTCCAAAATTTTTTTACATTTTTTCCATTTTTTCATTTTTCCGATTTTTTACATTTTTCATTTTTTTTCATTTTTTACATTTTTTCATTTTCCAAAATTTTCGATTTTTTAAATTTTTTTTCATTTTCCAAAATTTTTCGATTTTTTACATTTTTTCATTTTTCCAAAAAATTTTCCGATTTTTTAATTTTTTCATTTTCCAAAATTTTTCGATTTTTTACATTTTTTTCATTTTCCAAAAATTTTTTTCCGATTTTTATTTTTTTTCATTTTTTCAAAAAATTTTTTCGATTTTTTACATTTTTCATTTTCCAAAATTTTTCCGATTTTTACATTTTTTCATTTCCAAAATTTTCCGATTTTTACATTTTTTCATTTTCCAAAATTTTTCCGATTTACATTTTTTCATTTTCCAAAATTTTTTTCCGATTTTTACATTTTTTTTCATTTTCCAAAATTTTCCGATTTTTTACATTTTTTTTTCCAAATTTTCCAAAATTTTTTTCGATTTTTACATTTTTTTTTTTCCAAAATTTTTCCGATTTTTACATTTTTTTATTTTTTCCAAAATTTTTCCGATTTTTACATTTTTTCATTTTCCAAAATTTTTCCGATTTTTACATTTTTTCATTTTCCAAAATTTTTCCGATTTTTACATTTTTTCATTTTTTTCAAAATTTTTTTTCCATTTTTTTACATTTTTTTTTTTTTTTTTAAAATTTTTTCCGATTTTTTACATTTTTTTTATTTTTCCAAAATTTTTTTCGATTTTTTTTACATTTTTTTCATTTTTTAAAAAATTTTTCGATTTTTACATTTTTTTTTTTTCCAAAATTTTTTTTATTTTTTTACATTTTTTTTCATTTTCAAAATTTTTTCCGATTTTTACATTTTTTTCATTTTTTCCAAATTTTTTTCATTTTCCAAAATTTTTCCGATTTCATTTTTATTTTTTTTTTTCCAAAATTTTTTTCGATTTTTTTTCAAAATTTTTTCGATTTTTTAATTTTTTTTCATTTTTTTTTTTCAAAATTTTTCCGATTTTTACATTTTTTCATTTTCCAAAATTTTTCCGATTTTTACATTTTTTTTTCATTTTTTTCAATTTTTACATTTTTTCCGATTTTTACATTTTTTTCATTTTCCAAAATTTTTTCCGATTTTTACATTTTTTTCATTTTTTTCAAAATTTTTTCCGATTTTTACATTTTTTTTCATTTTCCAAAATTTTTCCGATTTTTACATTTTTTCATTTTTCCAAAATTTTCCGATTTTTACATTTTTTTCATTTTTCAAAATTTTTTTCCGATTTTTTTTTTTCATTTTTCCATTTTTACATTTTTTTCATTTTTTTTTTCCATTTTACATTTTTTTTTTACATTTTTTACATTTTTTCCCAAAATTTTTCCGATTTTTACATTTTTTTTTATTTTCCAAAATTTTTTTCGATTTTTTAATTTTTTCATTTTTTTCAAATTTTTCCGATTTTTTACATTTTTTATTTTCCAAAATTTTTTTTTATTTTTTTACATTTTTTTTTTTCATTTTCAAAATTTTTCGATTTTTACATTTTTTCATTTTCCAAAAAATTTTTTCCGATTTTTACATTTTTTCATTTTCCAAAATTTTTTCCGATTTTTACATTTTTTTTTTTTTTTCAAAATTTCCGATTTTTACATTTTTTTCATTTTCCAAAATTTTCCCGATTTTTACATTTTTTCATTTTCCAAAAATTTTTTCCGATTTTTACATTTTTTCATTTTTCCAAAATTTTCCGATTTTTACATTTTTTCATTTTCCAAAAATTTTCCGATTTTTACATTTTTTTCATTTTTCATTTTCAATTTTTTTCGATTTTACATTTTTTTTTCATTTTCCAAATTTTTTTCGATTTTTTTTTTTTCATTTTTTTTTTCCGATTTTTTATTTTTTTTTTTCCAAAATTTTTCCGATTTTTACATTTTTTCATTTTTTCAAAATTTTTTTTACATTTTTTCATTTTCAAAAAATTTTCCGATTTTTACATTTTTTCATTTTTCCAAAATTTTTTCCGATTTTTACATTTTTTTTTTTTCAAAAATTTTTTTACCGATTTTTTTTCCACATTTTTCATTTTTCAAAATTTTTCCGATTTTTAAATTTTTTTTTTTTTTTTTAAATTTTTTCCGATTTTTAAATTTTTTTTTTTTTTTCCAAAATTTTTTCCGATTTTTTTACATTTTTCATTTTCCAAAATTTTTCCGATTTTTACATTTTTTTTCATTTTCCAAAATTTTTCCGATTTTTTACATTTTTTTCATTTTCCAAAATTTTTCGATTTTTACATTTTTTCATTTTTCCAAAATTTTCCGATTTTTTACATTTTTTTCATTTTCCAAAATTTTTCCGATTTTTTACATTTTTTTCATTTTCCAAAATTTTTCCGATTTTTAAATTTTTTTTTTTTCCAAAATTTTCCGATTTTTTTATTTTTTTTCCAAATTTTCATTTTCCAATTTTTTACGATTTTTACATTTTTTTTTTTCCGAAAATTTTTTTTTTTTACATTTTTTCATTTTTCAAAATTTTTTTACATTTTTTCATTTCCAAAATTTTTCATTTTTTTCATTTTTCAAAATTTTACGATTTTTTCATTTTTTCATTTTCCAAAATTTTTCCGATTTTTTTTTTTCACATTTTTTCCGATTTTTCAAAATTTTTTCCGATTTTTAAATTTTTTTCATTTCCAAAATTTTCCCGATTTTTTAATTTTTTCATTTTCCAAAATTTTTCCGATTTTTTACATTTTTTTTCATTTTTCCAAAATTTTCCGATTTTTTAATTTTTTTACATTTTTTCATTTTCCAAATTTTCCGATTTTTTTTACATTTTTTTTTTTCCAAAATTTTTTTTTTACATTTTCATTTTCATTTTTTTCCGATTTTTACATTTTTTTCATTTTCCAAAATTTTTCGATTTTTTACATTTTTTCATTTTTTCAAAATTTTTTCGATTTTTTACATTTTTTTTCATTTTCCAAAATTTTTTTCCGATTTTTACATTTTTTTCATTTTTCAAAATTTTTCCGATTTTTACATTTTTTTCATTTTCCAAAATTTTCCGATTTTTACATTTTTTCATTTTCCAAAATTTTTTCCGATTTTTTTATTTTTTTTTTTTTCCAAAATTTTTCCGATTTTTACATTTTTTTTTTTTTCCAAATTTTTTCCGATTTTTACATTTTTTCATTTTTCAAAAATTTTTCCGATTTTTACATTTTTTTCATTTTCCAAAATTTTTCCGATTTTTACATTTTTTTTCCATTTTTCCAAAATTTTTCCGATTTTTTAATTTTTTTTTACATTTTTCAAAATTTTCCCGATTTTTAAATTTTTTCATTTTCCAAAATTTTTCCGATTTTTACATTTTTTTTTTTCATTTTCCAAAATTTTCCGATTTTTTTACATTTTTTCATTTTCCAAATTTTTTTCCGATTTTTACATTTTTTCATTTTCCAAAATTTTTCCGATTTTTACATTTTTTCATTTTTCCAAAATTTTCCGATTTTTACATTTTTTTTTTTTTTTTTCCAAAAATTTTCCGATTTTTACATTTTTTCATTTTCCAAAATTTTTTCCGATTTTTACATTTTTTCATTTTCCAAAATTTTCCGATTTTTTTTTCATTTTCCAAAATTTTCCGATTTTTTTTACATTTTTTATTTTCCAAAATTTTTTTTCGATTTTTACATTTTTTTTTTTTTTTCCAAAATTTTTCCCGATTTTTACATTTTTTTTTTTTCAAAATTTTTCCGATTTTTACATTTTTTTTCATTTTCAAAATTTTTTCGATTTTTACATTTTTTTTATTTTCCAAAATTTTTCCGATTTTTACATTTTTTTTTTTTTTTTCAAAATTTTTCCGATTTTTACACATTTTTCATTTTCCAAAATTTTCCGATTTTTACATTTTTCATTTTTTCCGATTTTTTTTACATTTTTTTTCATTTTCCAAAATTTTTCCGATTTTTTACATTTTTTTTCATTTTCCAAAATTTTCCGATTTTTACATTTTTTTCATTTTCCAAAATTTTTCCGATTTTTAAATTTTTTCATTTTCCAAAATTTTTTCGATTTTTTACATTTTTTCATTTTCCAAAATTTTTCCGATTTTTTTATTTTTTCATTTTTACAAAAAAATTTTCGATTTTTACATTTTTTCATTTTTTCCAAAATTTCCGATTTTTTACATTTTTTCATTTTCCAAAATTTTTTTTTTTTCATTTACATTTTTTTTTCATTTTTTCATTTTTTTTTTTTCAAAATTTTTTTTTACATTTTTTTTTTTTTCAAAATTTTTCGATTTTTACATTTTTCCAAAATTTTCTGGCAAAAATCCTCTGCTGAACCCTTCCCGAGGGTTTTGGCTGGGTTTTTCTGTATTACCTCATTGTCAACGGGTAGCAGATCTCTACTATACGTCGATATTTCAGGAACTGCAGATCCTAGCTGAGGACTCTGTTCCTTATCTTTCGGGCATCTGCCTGAAGATAAGTAGCAGAATCCATGGTACGATTTGTCTGGCGGTCAGACTGAAAACGCTATGGGGGGCTCCCAAGAACAAAATTAGCCAACAATGGTCTCAGAATGGACTTATTTTTAATTTCAACCCGGGCTGGGATGTCAGCCCAAACGTCGGTGGAAGGCGTGACTGCTACCACCGGCGGGCACGGGGGGGAGAGATCCTCTCTGTGTGTCGCCAGCGGTCACACCTCTGAGGCGGCGGGAGCAGGCCGCACCAGTTTTAACAACAACACTGCCACCAAAAATTCGAGGTTTTTGCGCGCGCGCGGTGCTGTGGTCTTAACCGACACGGACCAAATTTTGCGCCAACTTCTACGGTGGAGGGGGAACGTCTTCCTCTTCAGTCACCCCTGCCTATCGCCAGCACCTCCAAGGTTGCGCAGCGGGGCACGGGGGGGCTGAAGGATTTTCCAAAAATAAGGCGGCGACCCGTATTCACGCAAGGCTTAGTGGCGTAGCTAACCTGTCCGTCAAGGACCAGGGGAGGCTTGCCTGGGCCAACACGTGGATGCGGGAAAACCAACTTTAGCCCCCTTCCAAAAGACACTAAAGTGCAGACCGGTTCTACCGGCCCTGCCAACAACAAGGTGGAGTCCATGGCAAGCAAGCGCCAACGGTCCGCTGAGAGTCCCAAAGCAAGGGGCCCCAGTGAGCAAGAGGCTGCGAGCACCTGGCTCCACCAACACGGACTCGAACAAGACGAGACAGAGAGCAACGGTTTTTGAACTGCCAGGCGGCATCTCGCCGTTGCTCTCATAGACAGAGGGGACCCTAACGGGAAAATGTCTGCAGAGCGGTGGCGGTTGACCCATAGTAAGCTGGTCGACGCACTGTTTTTTCAGGATGGAGAATGTTTAGACAGTCCAATGCCTACTTTCGAAGGCACTGGCTGGCTGAACGGTGTCAAGATCCTGACATGCAAGGACGACCCAACATTGCAGTGGCTGCAAGCGACCGTACCCAAACTGGACGGGCTGTGGAGGGGGCCAAGCTGGACGTGGTGGACAGGAATAATATTCCGTCCATGCCGAAGGCGAAAGTCCTTTTCCCAATAGTTGTTCAGGGAGAGCGGGCGCTTCAGTTGCTTAAAAAGCAGAACCCGGCCATACCGACGAGTGATTGGTCCGTGCTGAAGGTTGATGAACCTTTACCCAGTGGTGGGCAGCACGTGATCATTCAGATCAATAAGGAGGCCGAGGATCTGCTATACAAGCGCAATGGGAAGATGGCGTGGGGCTTAGGGAGCGTGTACCTTCGCCTCAAAAAACGTCATCCCAAACGACCAGGACACACACACGCTGAGGTCAGGGGAGGTTGAGGCAGATCTCGGTCTTGAGATCGTGACCGACGCCACCCAGAACCTCAGCCTGACTGACAAGACGGAGGAGGTGGGGGAGGAACTGTCCATGCAGACGGACCCCCCCGCGAGTTTGCTAACCTCTAATGAGTGTGCTGCAACTCAACCTCCATAAATCCAAAACGGCTTCGGCGGAGCTACTCCTTGCCCTGGAGGAAGCGTCCGCCTACGCGGCTTTGGTCCAAGAACCGTGGATAGCGTCGGGCAACACGGTGGCTGGGCTGAAGTCGCCTAAACTATGATTTATACGTCCCGACATTGGTAAGTAGATCGAGAACTGCCATCCTTGTAAAAAAAATTTTCCGCTAAAAGCTCATCTACTACCTAATTACAGCAATGACGATCTAACCGTGGTGGTGCTGGAGAGCCGTGAAGGATGTTTGCTGCTGGCATCCTGTTTATGGCTCACGACAAGCCGGCTCCACCTGACGACGAGCTGCGGAGGCTGGTGGACATGGTCTGCTCCTCCAATAAGCATATTATAATCGGAACGGACGCCAACGCCCACCATAGCGTCTGGGGAAGTCCCGACATCAACGACAGGGGTGAGTCAGTTTTCTTGATTTTATCCTTAACCATAAGCTTAGACTAGCCAACAGAGGTGAGGTATCTACCTATGTAGGTCCCACCTCCAGTAATGTGCTGGACTTAACGATTTTGAGTGTACCAATGTTTTCCGAGTGGAGGGTCCTGGATAGACCCTCCTTCTCGGATCATAAGTATATTCAGTTTACCATTCCATTTAATAGGGTACCTGCGGCTCAGCCGTTTTAGAAATCCCCGAAATACCAACTGGGCGAAATTCTCTAGCCTTGTCTCCAAGTCTCTTGGTCCGCCGGGTAACATCAACTCGGTACAGGACCTAGAAAACAAATGTCAATGTCCTCTCAGCAGGACTACTTTCTGCGTTTCGCCAATCTTGTAGGCTCTCAAGACCGACGAGAAGTTCGAAGCCACCCTGGTGGAACCCAGATCTCTCATCGCTACGCGGGGAGCTTACTAGCATGTTTCAACTTTTAAGAAGGCGGATAACGAATATGTCTGGGACGAGTATAGGTTCTCTCCTGAAGTCGTACAAGAAGATGATCCGATCATCCAAAAGGTCTTCATGGAGAACCTTTTGCTCTCGGACCTGGATAACATCAAAGACACCTCCAGACTGAGGAAGCTGCTGTCCAAGCAGCCTTCCAGTCCTAGTCTGCTCAAGTCGGGCGACGGAGCGTGGACGGAGAGCAGTGCTGAAACTCTTGAAGCACTGCTCTCAACTCATTTCCCGGGATGTATTGGAATAGAGAACAGTGACTGGCAGCTCTTTCCTAGTCTCCCAGTTATGAGACCCCCAGCCGGTCTAATTACAGATAACAAAATAATTTGGGCTATCGACTCCTTTGCGAAGGTCAGGTCGCCCGGTCTCGATGGACTTTCGCCAGCAATGCTGCAAGCCAGCAAGCCCACGATTGTTCCGTGGCTATCGGGTATCTATTTTCGGCGTGCCTCGCATGGGGTCATATCCCCACTCTTTGGAGGACCTCGAAAGTCATTTTCCTGCCCAAGGCGGGCAAATGCAGTCATGTGGTCCCAAATGACTTTTACATTTTATCAGCCTAACCTCTTTCCTGCTAAAAACATTGGAAAAGCTACTTGATTTGCACATCAGAAGCAACACAATGCATCTGTTGTCCCAAAATCAGCATGCGTACACAAAGGGCAAGTCCATTTTAGACTGCTCTCCATGCTCTAGTAGCCTCCATCGAAAAAGCAGAACACTATAAAGAATATGCCTTGGGTGCATTTCTTGACATTTCAGGCGCGCCTTCAATAACGTTTCACTGATGCTATTATGAAGGGCCTTACCTCAGTTTTTACACGGCACCAGCGATCCACAGGTGGGTCAACCGCCTTCTTTGTGACAGGCGGGTGGTGGCTATTTTTCAATGCGGCCATTACAAAGGTAGTGCGAGGTGGCACTTTCAGGGTGGGGTTCTTCGCCTCTCCTTTGGAATTTTACATTAAATAGCCTACTTCTAAAATTTTTCTAGATTTTTACCCCCAAGTTTTCATTGCCTATGCTTTTCCGATTTTAAGCATTTTTTCATAACTGGGAAATGCCCAACCACCCTTAGTTTTTTAATGGAACTTTTTCCTTTTTACATTTTTTTTTGGGCCGAATCAGCCGGGCTCAGCATTAACGCGGACAAAACGGACCTTATCCTCTTCACGAAGAGGTATAAGGTACCTGCGTGGTCCCCCCCAAAAATAGGCTGCACTACGCTAAAGCCGAGCCTAGCAGTAAAATACCTAGGTGTGGTCCTGGACGCAAACTTTTTCATTTTTTCAATGTGTTAGAAAGGGTTTTTTTCCGGAGCCTTGTACATGGCGAAAAAGATGCTTAGTTGCACTTGGGGCCTCTCTCCCAATCTTTGCGGTGGATATACATCTCAGTTTTCGCCCTATCCTCACCTACGGTGTTCTTCTAGTGTGGTGGCAGGCCACTGAAAAAAGGACGTACCTATCCATCATGGAAAGGACACAGCGTCAAGCGCTACTGTGTATCACAGGCGCTCTCAGGTCGACGCCAACTAAAGCCCTCGAGGTAATAGCTGGTGTCGAACCATTAAACCTATTTTTCGCAATCCATAGCCGCAAAATCGTCCCTACGGATTGCCGCAACTGGCAATCTGGGTCTGCTAGGCTATTTTCACAGCGCCATTGGTAGGGAGATTTTTAGAGACTTGGACTATACTATTTTCCTTACCAGTACTGACCATATTAACACAATTTTTCCTGGAACCGGAGTGCTGGCGGGAAGGGTTTCGCATTCCCGAAGCCCTCAACCTTTTCACCGACGGGTTTTTAAGATGGATTTTCATGGTTCGGATTATACTGCCCAGACCCGGTCTCCAAACAATTTCTATAAACTCCCAGACCATTGCAGCATCTTCCAGGCGGAAGTTTTTGCCATTGGCAAGGCTGCCGAATTGGCTCGGGGTTTACAGCGTTTTTCACACCTCTATTAACATCTTTGTTGACAGCCAGGCTGCAATAAGATCAATGCACTCTGATGTGGTCAAGTCCAAAGTTTTTCCTGGACAGCAGAAGAGCAATTTTTCGCTGAATTTCTGCGGTCGTGCGTATCTATTTTTTACATTCCCAAGCCACCAGGGCATCGATGGCAACGAGATTTTCATTCTCGCCAAAGAGGGAGTGGGGCTCGATGTCGGTAACATTTGCAATGTTCCGATATCCCTTCGAACTCTAGGCAGTGAAATTGAGGTACGCTCTAGACTTCAGTGGGACGCGAGCTGGCGTTAATTTTTCAACTCGTGCAAAACTGCAAGGCTGATGTGTGCCTCTACTAACAAAAACTTTACCAAATTTTTCATGCAGCTTTCAAGGAAAGACTGCAGGCTTTGCTAGGCATTTTAACTGGTCACTGTCTTTCAGCCGTCCATGCTGTAAAGCTTTTCACGAACAGTGATCAGTGCAGGAAATGCAACGAACCCGGGGTTTCCGAGGAAACATTTTTTCATTTTCTCTGTAGATTTTTTTCCCGACTTTTTTCCATACCTTTTTTCGCCGTGCTACAACGATCTTCGGCACGTCTCACGGCTTTTAGGATTTTGCTGGCTTTTTTTTCAAAAATTTCATCCATTTGCGCGATTTCTGAGACGTAGATTTACCGGTACAGCTACGGACCTTTTTGGTCTATGCTTTGCCCCGTACAGGGGCAGCCGGTCCTACCTTTACCTAAACCTATTTTCAAAAATTTTTTCGATTTTTTAATTTTTTCATTTTTCAAAATTTTTTTTCGATTTTTTATTTTTTTTATTTTTCAAAAATTTTTTCCGATTTTTACATTTTTTTCGATTTTACATTTTTTCCATTTTCCAAAATTTTTCCGATTTTTACATTTTTTTTTCATTTTCCAAAATTTTTTCATTTTCCGATTTTTACATTTTTTTTTTTTTTTCCAAAATTTTCCCGATTTTTAAATTTTTTTTTTTCCAAAATTTTTCCGATTTTTACATTTTTTCATTTTTCAAAATTTTCCGATTTTTACATTTTTTTTTTTTTCCGAATTTTCCGATTTTTACATTTTTTTCATTTTCCAAAATTTTTTTCCAAAATTTTACATTTTTTCATTTTTTTCATTTTCAAAAATTTTTTCGATTTTTACATTTTTTTCATTTTTTCAAAATTTTTCGATTTTTACATTTTTTTCATTTTCCAAAATTTTCCGATTTTTTACATTTTTTTTCATTTTCCAAAATTTTTTCCGATTTTTACATTTTTTTTTTTTCAAAATTTTTTCGATTTTTACATTTTTTTCATTTTCCAAAATTTTTCCGATTTTTACATTTTTTTCATTTTCCAAAATTTTTCCCGATTTTTACATTTTTTCATTTTCCAAAATTTTTCCGATTTTTACATTTTTTTCATTTTCCAAAATTTTTCCGATTTTTTACATTTTTTCATTTTCCAAAATTTTTCCGATTTTTACATTTTTTCATTTTCCAAAATTTTCCGATTTTTTACATTTTTTCATTTTCCAAAATTTTTCCGATTTTTACATTTTTTCATTTTCCAAAATTTTCCCGATTTTTACATTTTTCATTTTCCAAAATTTTCCGATTTTTACATTTTTTCATTTTCCAAATTTTTCCGATTTTTACATTTTTTTATTTTCCAAAATTTTTCCGATTTTTACATTTTTTTCATTTTCCAAAATTTTTGCCGATTTTTACATTTTTTTCATTTTCCAAAATTTTTCCGATTTTTACATTTTTTCATTTTCAAAATTTTCCCGATTTTTACATTTTTTCATTTTCCAAAATCCGGGCTGGGATGTCAGCCCAAACGTCGGTGGAAGGCGTGACTGCTACCACCGGCGGGCACGGGGGGGAGAGATCCTCTCTGCGTGTCGCCAGCGGTCACACCTCTGAGGCGGCGGGAGCAGGCCGCACCAGTTGTAACAACACTGCCACCAAAAATTCGAGGTTGGTGCGCGCGGGTGCTGTGGTCTTAACCGACACGGACCAAAAGAGCGCTGCGCCAACTTCTACGGTGGAGGGGGAACGTCTTCCTCTTCAGTCACCCCTGCCTATCGCCAGCACCTCCAAGGTTGCGCAGCGGGGCACGGGGGGGCTGAAGGAGAAGGCCAAAAATAAGGCGGCGACCCGTATTCACGCAAGGCTTAGTGGCGTAGCTAACCTGTCCGTCAAGGACCAGGGGAGGCTTGCCTGGGCCAACACGTGGATGCGGGAAAACCAACTTAGCCCCCTTCCAAAAGACACTAAAGTGCAGACCGGTTCTACCGGCCCTGCCCAACAACAAGGTGGAGTCCATGGCAAGCAAGCGCCAACGGTCCGCTGAGAGTCCCAAGCAAGGGGCTCCAGTGAGCAAGAGGCTGCGAGCACCTGGCTCCACCAACACGGACTCGAACAAGACGAGACAGAGAGCAACGGTTGCTGAAACTGCCAGGCGGCATCTCGCCGTTGCTCTCATAGACAGAGGGGACCCTAACGGGAAAATGTCTGCAGAGCGGTGGCGGTTGACCCATAGTAAGCTGGTCGACGCACTGTTTGTCAGGATGGAGAATGTCCCAGACAGTCCAATGCCTACTTTCGAAGGCACTGGCTGGCTGAATGGTGTCAAGATCCTGACATGCAAGGACGACCCAACATTGCAGTGGCTGCAAGCGACCGTACCCAAACTGGACGGGCTGTGGGAGGGGGCCAAGCTGGACGTGGTGGACAGGAATAATATTCCGTCCATGCCGAAGGCGAAAGTCCTTTTCCCAATAGTTGTTCAGGGAGAGCGGGCGCTTCAGTTGCTTAAAAAGCAGAACCCGGCCATACCGACGAGTGATTGGTCCGTGCTGAAGGTTGATGAACCTTTACCCAGTGGTGGGCAGCACGTGATCATTCAGATCAATAAGGAGGCCGAGGATCTGCTATACAAGCGCAATGGGAAGATGGCGTGGGGCTTAGGGAGCGTGTACCTTCGCCTCAAAAAACGTCATCCCAACGACCAGGACACACACACGCTGAGGTCAGGGGAGGTTGAGGCAGATCTCGGTCTTGAGATCGTGACCGACGCCACCCAGAACCTCAGCCTGACTGACAAGACGGAGGAGGTGGGGGAGGAACTGTCCATGCAGACGGACCCCCCCGCGAGTTTGCTAACCTCTAATGAGTGTGCTGCAACTCAACCTCCATAAATCCAAAACGGCTTCGGCGGAGCTACTCCTTGCCCTGGAGGAAGCGTCCGCCTACGCGGCTTTGGTCCAAGAACCGTGGATAGCGTCGGGCAACACGGTGGCTGGGCTGAAGTCGCCTAACTATGATTTATACGTCCCGACATTGGTAAGTAGATCGAGAACTGCCATCCTTGTAAAAAAGGGGCTAAAAGCTCATCTACTACCTAATTACAGCAATGACGATCTAACCGTGGTGGTGCTGGAGAGCCGTGAAGGATGTTTGCTGCTGGCATCCTGTTATATGGCTCACGACAAGCCGGCTCCACCTGACGAGCTGCGGAGGCTGGTGGACATGGTCTGCTCCTCCAATAAGCATATTATAATCGGAACGGACGCCAACGCCCACCATAGCGTCTGGGGAAGTCCCGACATCAACGACAGGGGTGAGTCAGTTCTTGATTTTATCCTTAACCATAAGCTTAGACTAGCCAACAGAGGTGAGGTATCTACCTATGTAGGTCCCACCTCCAGTAATGTGCTGGACTTAACGATTGCAACTGAGTGTACCAATGTAGAAGAGTGGAGGGTCCTGGATAGACCCTCCTTCTCGGATCATAAGTATATTCAGTTTACCATTCCATTTAATAGGGTACCTGCGGCTCAGCCGTTCAGAAATCCCCGAAATACCAACTGGGCGAAATTCTCTAGCCTTGTCTCCAAGTCTCTTGGTCCGCCGGGTAACATCAACTCGGTACAGGACCTAGAAACAAATGTCAATGTCCTCTCAGCAGGACTACTTTCTGCGTTTCGCCAATCTTGTAGGCTCTCAAGACCGACGAGAAGTTCGAAGCCACCCTGGTGGAACCCAGATCTCTCATCGCTACGCGGGGAGCTTACTAGCATGTTTCAACTTGCTAAGAAGGCGGATAACGAATATGTCTGGGACGAGTATAGGTCTCTCCTGAAGTCGTACAAGAAGATGATCCGATCATCCAAAAGGTCTTCATGGAGAACCTTTTGCTCGGACCTGGATAACATCAAAGACACCTCCAGACTGAGGAAGCTGCTGTCCAAGCAGCCTTCCAGTCCTAGTCTGCTCAAGTCGGGCGACGGAGCGTGGACGGAGAGCAGTGCTGAAACTCTCTTGAAGCACTGCTCTCAACTCATTTCCCGGGATGTATTGGAATAGAGAACAGTGACTGGCAGCTCTTTCCTAGTCTCCCAGTTATGAGACCCCCAGCCGGTCTAATTACAGATAACAAAATAATTTGGGCTATCGACTCCTTTGCGAAGGTCAGGTCGCCCGGTCTCGATGGACTTTCGCCAGCAATGCTGCAAGCCAGCAAGCCCACGATTGTTCCGTGGCTATCGGGTATCTATTCGGCGTGCCTCGCATGGGGTCATATCCCCACTCTTTGGAGGACCTCGAAAGTCATTTTCCTGCCCAAGGCGGGCAAATGCAGTCATGTGGTCCCAAATGACTTCCGGCCTATCAGCCTAACCTCTTTCCTGCTAAAAACATTGGAAAAGCTACTTGATTTGCACATCAGAAGCAACACAATGCATCTGTTGTCCCCAAATCAGCATGCGTACACAAAGGGCAAGTCCATTGAGACTGCTCTCCATGCTCTAGTAGCCTCCATCGAAAAAGCAGAACACTATAAAGAATATGCCTTGGGTGCATTTCTTGACATTTCAGGCGCCTTCAATAACGTCACCACTGATGCTATTATGAAGGGCCTTACCTCAGTTAACACGGCACCAGCGATCCACAGGTGGGTCAACCGCCTTCTTTGTGACAGGCGGGTGGTGGCTACGTGGGGCGATGCGGCCATTACAAAGGTAGTGCGAGGTGGCACTCCCCAGGGTGGGGTTCTCTCGCCTCTCCTTTGGAATTTGGTCGTAAATAGCCTACTTCTAAAATTTACTAGATTTTTTCAAGTTAATTGCCTATGCTGACGACATAAGCATTTTGATAACTGGGAAATGCCCAACCACCCTTAGTTCCGTAATGGAACTTACTTTGCGGGATGTTAAAGCATGGGCCGAATCAGCCGGGCTCAGCATTAACGCGGACAAAACGGACCTTATCCTCTTCACGAAGAGGTATAAGGTACCTGCGTGGTCCCCCCCAAAAATAGGCTGCACTACGCTAAAGCCGAGCCTAGCAGTAAAATACCTAGGTGTGGTCCTGGACAGCAAACTGACATGGAAGCTCAATGTGTTAGAAAGGGTGAAGAAGGCCACCGGAGCCTTGTACATGGCGAAAAAAGATGCTTAGTTGCACTTGGGGCCTCTCTCCAATCTAATGCGGTGGATATACATCTCAGTTGTTCGCCCTATCCTCACCTACGGTGTTCTAGTGTGGTGGCAGGCCACTGAAAAAAGGACGTACCTATCCATCATGGAAAGGACACAGCGTCAAGCGCTACTGTGTATCACAGGCGCTCTCAGGTCGACGCCAACTAAAGCCCTCGAGGTAATAGCTGGTGTCGAACCATTAAACCTATACGCGCAATCCATAGCCGCAAAATCGTCCCTACGGATTGCCGCAACTGGCAATCTGGGTCTGCTAGGCTATGGTCACAGCGCCATTGGTAGGGAGATTAGTAGAGACTTGGACTATACTATCCCCTTTTACCAGTACTGACCATATTAACACAATATTTTCTGGAACCGGAGTGCTGGCGGGAAGGGTTACGCATTTTTCGAAGCCCTCAACCTCTTCACCGACGGGTCGAAGATGGATGATGGTGTCGGAGCGGCCGTATACTGCCCAGACCCGGTCTCCAAACAATCCTATATTTTTTGCAGCATCTTCCAGGCGGAAGTTTTTGCCATTGGCAAGGCTGCCGAATTGGCTCGGGTTTACAGCGTAATCACACCTCTATTAACATCTTTGTTGACAGCCAGGCTGCAATAAGATCAATGCAATCTGATGTGGTCAAGTCCAAAGTTGTCCTGGACAGCAGAAGAGCAATAGAGTCGCTGAACGCATCTGCGGTCGTGCGATTTATTGGATCCCAAGCCACCAGGGCATCGATGGCAACGAGATCGCAGACATTCTCGCCAAAGAGGGAGTGGGGCTCGATGTCGGTAACATGTTTTGTTCCGATATTCCTGCGAACTCTAGGCAGTGAAATTGAGGTACGCTCTAGACTTCAGTGGGACGCGATTTTAATGCCAACTCGTGCAAAACTGCAAGGCTGATGTGTGCCTCTACTAACAAAAAACTTAACCAAATTCATTCATGCATTTTTCAAGGAAAGACTGCAGGCTAATGCTAGGCATTTTAACTGGTCACTGTCTTTCAGCCGTCCATGCTGTAAAGCTGGGCATCACGACATTTTTTTGATTTTGCAGGAAATGCAACGAACCCGGGTTAAGGACACACTTGAGCATCTTCTCTGTAGATGCCCAGCGTTATCCCGATTTTTTGATTTTCAAAATTTTTCCGATTTTTACATTGCTTTCCATACGGCGCGATTTCTGAAATTTTCCGATTTTTACATTTTTTCATTTTCCAAAAATTTTTCGGATTTTTACATTTTATATTTTATTTCTAAAATTTCTGGATTTTACATTTTTTCATTTTCCAAAATTTTTCCGATTTTTAAATTTTTTCATTTTCAAAAATTTTCCGATTTTTTAATTTTTTCATTTTCCAAAATTTTTCCGATTTTTTAATTTTTTTCATTTTCCAAAATTTTCCGATTTTTACATTTTTTTTTATTTTCC